>NW_027137035.1:0-275091 GCF_040869045.1 Eurosta solidaginis | reverse complement strand
TTTGTTTTGGTTACTCGACGTCTCCGTTCTCGTGTAGCCTACATATTGCGTTTTTTTTTTTAATTTGCTTACCGGGCTAAAGGTTAGCATGTTTAAAATACGTAAGTCGTTTTGTTCAACAAATTTAAGTAGATAACTCATCAGTTGTTTGCATCAGAGCGACAATTTTTGAGATAGTTATTAAAACTGTTTAAAGGTTGTCAAACGTTGTTTCTCGTTGTATATCCTTTAATTCTAGAGTTAAATTGATAAATAACGTGTACTAATTTGTTTAACGTATTTGTTTTGGTAACTCGACGTCTCCGTTCTCGTGTAGCCTACATATTGCGTTTTTTTTTTAATTTGCTTACCGGGCTAAAGGTTAGCATGTTTAAAATACGTGAGTCGTTTTGTTCATCAAATTTAAGTAGATAACTCATCAGTTGTTTGCATCAGAGCGATAATTTTTGAGATAGTTATTAAAACTGTTTAAAGGTTGTCAAACGTTGTTTCTCGTTGTATATCCTTTAATTCTAGAGTTAAATTGATAAATAACGTGTACGAATTTGTTTAACGCATTTGGTTTGGTTACTCGACGTCTCCGTTCTCGTGTAGCCTACATATTGCGTTTTTTTTTTTAATTTGCTTACCGGGCTAAAGGTTAGCATGCTTAAAATACGTAAGTCGTTTGTTCAACAAATTTAAGTAGATAACTCATCAGTTGTTTGCATCAGAGCGATAATTTTTGAGATAGTTATTAAAACTGTTTAAATGTTGTCACACGTTGTTTCTCGTTGTATATCCTTTAATTCTAGAGTTAAATTGATAAATAACGTGTATGAAATTTGTTTAACGCATTTGTTTTGGTTACTCGACGTCTCCGTTCTCGTGTAGCCTACATATTGCGTTTTTTTTTTAATTTGCTTACCGGGCTAAAGGTTAGCATGTTTAAAATACGTAAGTCGTTTTGTTCAACAAATAAAGGTTGTCAAACGTTGTTTCTCGTTGTATATCCTTTAATTCTAGAGTTAAATTGATAAATAACGTGTACGAATTAGTTTAACGCATTTGTTTTGGTTACTCGACGTCTCCGTTCTCGTGTAGCCTACATATTGCGTTTTTTTTTTAATTTGCTTACCGGGCTAAAGGTTAGCATGCTTAAAATACGTAAGTCGTTTTGTTCAACAAATTTAAGTAGATAACTCATCAGTTGTTTGCATCAGAGCGACAATTTTTGAGATAGTTATTAAAACTGTTTAAAGGTTGTCAAACGTTGTTTCTCGTTGTATATCCTTTAATTCTAGAGTTAAATTGATAAATAACGTGTACGAATTTGTTTAACGCATTTGTTTTGGTTACTCGACGTCTCCGTTCTCGTGTAGCCTAAATATTGCGTTTTTTTTTTAATTTGCTTACCGGGCTAAAGGTTAGCATGCTTAAAATACGTAAGTCGTTTTGTTCAACAAATTTAAGTAGATAACTGATCACTTGTTTGCATCAGAGCGATAATTTTTGAGATAGTTATTAAAACTGTTTAAAGGTTGTCAAACGTTGTTTCTCGTTGTATATCCTTTAATTCTAGAGTTAAATTGATAAATAACGTGTACGAATTTGTTTAACGCATTTGTTTTGGTTACTCGACGTCTCCGTTCTCGTGTAGCCTACATATTGCGTTTTTTTTTTATTTGCTTACCGGGCTAAAGGTTAGCATGCTTAAAATACGTAAGTCGTTTTGTTCAACAAATTTAAGTAGATAACTCATCACTTGTTTGCATCAGAGCGATAATTTTTGAGATAGTTATTAAAACTGTTTAAAGGTTGTCAAACGTTGTTTGTCGTTGTATATCCTTTAATTCTAGAGTTAAATTGATAAATAACGTGTACGAATTTGTTTAACGCATTTGTTTTGGTTACTCGACATCTCCGTTCTCATGTAGCCTACATATTGCGTTTTTTTTTAATTTGCTTACCGGGCTAAAGGTTAGCATGTTTAAAATACGTAAGTCGTTTTGTTCAACAAATTTAAGTAGATAACTCATCAGTTGTTTGCATCAGAGCGACAATTTTTGAGATAGTTATTAAAACTGTTTAAAGGTTGTCAAACGTTGTTTCTCGTTGTATATCCTTTAATTCTAGAGTTAAATTGATAAATAACGTGTACGAATTTGTTTAACGCATTTGTTTTGGTTACTCGACGTCTCCGTTCTCGTGTATTCTACATATTGCGTTTTTTTTTTTTATTTGCTTCCGGGCTAAAGGTTAGCATGCTTAAAATACGTAAGTCGTTTTGTTCAACAAATTTAAGTAGATAACTCATCACTTGTTTGCATCAGAGCGATAATTTTTGAGATAGTTATTAAAACTGTTTAAAGGTTGTCAAACGTTGTTTCTCGTTGTATATCCTTTAATTCTAGAGTTCAATTGATAAATAACGTGTACAAATTTGTTTAACGCATTTGTTTTGGTTACTCGACGTCTCCGTTCTCGTGTAGCCTACATATTGCGTTTTTTTTTTAATTTGCTTACCGGGCTAAAGGTTAGCATGCTTAAAATACGTAAGTCGTTTTGTTCAACAAATTTAAGTAGATAACTCATCAGTTGTTTGCATCAGAGCGATAATTTTTGAGATAGTTATTAAAACTGTTTAAATGTTGTCACACGTTGTTTCTCGTTGTATATCCTTTAATTCTAGAGTTAAATTGATAAATAACGTGTACGAATTTGTTTAACGCATTTGTTTTGGTTACTCGACGTCTCCGTTCTCGTGTATTCTACATATTGCGTTTTTTTTTTTATTTGCTTCCGGGCTAAAGGTTAGCATGCTTAAAATACGTAAGTCGTTTTGTTCAACAAATTTAAGTAGATAACTCATCACTTGTTTGCATCAGAGCGATAATTTTTGAGATAGTTATTAAAACTGTTTAAAGGTCGTCAAACGTTGTTTCTCGTTGTATATCCTCTAATTCTAGAGTTAAATTGATAAATAACGTGTACGAATTTGTTTAACGCATTTGTTTTGGTTACTCGACGTCTCCGTTCTCGTGTATTCTACATATTGCGTTTTTTTTTTTATTTGCTTCCGGGCTAAAGGTTAGCATGCTTAAAATACGTAAGTCGTTTTGTTCAACAAATTTAAGTAGATAACTCATCACTTGTTTGCATCAGAGCGATAATTTTTGAGATAGTTATTAAAACTGTTTAAAGGTCGTCAAACGTTGTTTCTCGTTGTATATCCTCTAATTCTAGAGTTAAATTGATAAATAACGTGTACGAATTTGTTTAACGCATTTGTTTTGGTTACTCGACGTCTCCGTTCTCGTGTAGCCTACATATTGCGTTTTTTTTTTAATTTGCTTACCGGGCTAAAGGTTAGCATGCTTAAAATACGTAAGTCGTTTTGTTCAACAAATTTAAGTAGATAACTCATCAGTTGTTTGCATCAGAGCGATAATTTTTGAGATAGTTATTAAAACTGTTTAAAGGTTGTCAAACGTTGTTTCTCGTTGTATATCCTTTAATTCTAGAGTTAAATTGATAAATAACGTGTACGAATTTGTTTAACGCATTTGTTTTGGTTACTCGACGTCTCCGTTCTCGTGTATTCTACATATTGCGTTTTTTTTTTTATTTGCTTCCGGGCTAAAGGTTAGCATGCTTAAAATACGTAAGTCGTTTTGTTCAACAAATTTAAGTAGATAACTCATCACTTGTTTGCATCAGAGCGATAATTTTTGAGATAGTTATTAAAACTGTTTAAAGGTCGTCAAACGTTGTTTCTCGTTGTATATCCTCTAATTCTAGAGTTAAATTGATAAATAACGTGTACGAATTTGTTTAACGCATTTGTTTTGGTTACTCGACGTCTCCGTTCTCGTGTAGCCTACATATTGCGTTTTTTTTTTAATTTGCTTACCGGGCTAAAGGTTAGCATGCTTAAAATACGTAAGTCGTTTTGTTCAACAAATTTAAGTAGATAACTCATCAGTTGTTTGCATCAGAGCGATAATTTTTGAGATAGTTATTAAAACTGTTTAAATGTTGTCACACGTTGTTTCTCGTTGTATATCCTTTAATTCTAGAGTTAAATTGATAAATAACGTGTACGAATTTGTTTAACGCATTTGTTTTGGTTACTCGACGTCTCCGTTCTCGTGTAGCCTACATATTGCGTTTTTTTTTTTAATTTGCTTACCGGGCTAAAGGTTAGCATGTTTAAAATACGTAAGTCGTTTTGTTCAACAAATTTGAGTAGATAACTCAGCAGTTGTTCGCAGCAGAGCGACAATTTTTGAGATAGTTATTAAAACTGTTTAAAGGTTGTCAAACGTTGTTTCTCGTTGTATATCCTTTAATTCTAGAGTTAAATTGATAAATAACGTGTACGAATTTGTTTAACGCATTTGTTTTGGTTACTCGACGTCTCCGTTCTCGTGTAGCCTACATATTGCGTTTTTTTTTTAATTTGCTTACCGGGCTAAAGGTTAGCATGTTTAAAATACGTAAGTCGTTTTGTTCAACAAATTTAAGTAGATAACTCATCAGTTGTTTGCATCAGAGCGACAATTTTTGAGATAGTTATTAAAACTGTTTAAAGGTTGTCAAACGTTGTTTCTCGTTGTATATCCTTTAATTCTAGAGTTAAATTGATAAATAACGTGTACGAATTTGTTTAACGCATTTGTTTTGGTTACTCGACGTCTCCGTTCTCGTGTAGCCTACATATTGCGTTTTTTTTTAATTTGCTTACCGGGCTAAATGTTAGCATGTTTAAAATACGTAAGTCGTTTTGTTCAACAAATTTAAGTAGATAACTCATCAGTTGTTTGCATCAGAGCGACAATTTTTGAGATAGTTATTAAAACTGTTTGAAGGTTGTCAAACGTTGTTTCTCGTTGTATATCCTTTAATTCTAGAGTTAAATTGATAAATAACGTGTACGAATTTGTTTAACGCATTTGTTTTGGTTACTCGACGTCTCCGTTCTCGTGTAGCCTACATATTGCGTTTTTTTTTTAATTTGCTTACCGGGCTAAAGGTTAGCATGTTTAAAATACGTAAGTCGTTTTGTTCATCAAATTTAAGTAGATAACTCAAAAGTTGTTTGCATCAGAGCGATAATTTTTGAGATAGTTATTAAAACTGTTTAAAGGTTGTCAAACGTTGTTTCTCGTTGTATATCCTCTAATTCTAGAGTTAAATTGATAAATAACGTGTACGAATTTGTTTAACGCATTTGTTTTGGTTACTCGACGTCTCCGTTCTCGTGTAGCCTACATATTGCGTTTTTTTTTTAATTTGCTTACCGGGCTAAAGGTTAGCATGTTTAAAATACGTAAGTCGTTTTGTTCAACAAATTTAAGTAGATAACTCATCAGTTGTTTGCATCAGAGCGACAATTTTTGAGATAGTTATTAAAACTGTTTGAAGGTTGTCAAACGTTGTTTCTCGTTGTATATCCTTTAATTCTAGAGTTAAATTGATAAATAACGTGTACGAATTTGTTTAACGCATTTGTTTTGGTTACTCGACGTCTCCGTTCTCGTGTAGCCTACATATTGCGTTTTTTTTTTAATTTGCTTACCGGGCTAAAGGTTAGCATGTTTAAAATACGTAAGTCGTTTTGTTCATCAAATTTAAGTAGATAACTCAAAAGTTGTTTGCATCAGAGCGATAATTTTTGAGATAGTTATTAAAACTGTTTAAAGGTTGTCAAACGTTGTTTCTCGTTGTATATCCTCTAATTCTAGAGTTAAATTGATAAATAACGTGTACGAATTTGTTTAACGCATTTGTTTTGGTTACTCGACGTCTCCGTTCTCGTGTAGCCTACATATTGCGTTTTTTTTTTAATTTGCTTACCGGGCTAAAGGTTAGCATGCTTAAAATACGTAAGTCGTTTTGTTCAACAAATTTAAGTAGATAACTCATCAGTTGTTTGCATCAGAGCGATAATTTTTGAGATAGTTATTAAAACTGTTTAAATGTTGTCACACGTTGTTTCTCGTTGTATATCCTTTAATTCTAGAGTTAAATTGATAAATAACGTGTACGAATTTGTTTAACGCATTTGTTTTGGTTACTCGACGTCTCCGTTCTCGTGTAGCCTACATATTGCGTTTTTTTTTTTAATTTGCTTACCGGGCTAAAGGTTAGCATGTTTAAAATACGTAAGTCGTTTTGTTCAACAAATTTGAGTAGATAACTCAGCAGTTGTTCGCATCAGAGCGACAATTTTTGAGATAGTTATTAAAACTGTTTAAAGGTTGTCAAACGTTGTTTCTCGTTGTATATCCTTTAATTCTAGAGTTAAATTGATAAATAACGTGTACGAATTTGTTTAACGCATTTGTTTTGGTTACTCGACGTCTCCGTTCTCGTGTAGCCTACATATTGCGTTTTTTTTTTAATTTGCTTACCGGGCTAAAGGTTAGCATGTTTAAAATACGTAAGTCGTTTTGTTCAACAAATTTAAGTAGATAACTCATCAGTTGTTTGCATCAGAGCGACAATTTTTGAGATAGTTATTAAAACTGTTTAAAGGTTGTCAAACGTTGTTTCTCGTTGTATATCCTTTAATTCTAGAGTTAAATTGATAAATAACGTGTACGAATTTGTTTAACGCATTTGTTTTGGTTACTCGACGTCTCCGTTCTCGTGTAGCCTACATATTGCGTTTTTTTTTAATTTGCTTACCGGGCTAAATGTTAGCATGTTTAAAATACGTAAGTCGTTTTGTTCAACAAATTTAAGTAGATAACTCATCAGTTGTTTGCATCAGAGCGACAATTTTTGAGATAGTTATTAAAACTGTTTGAAGGTTGTCAAACGTTGTTTCTCGTTGTATATCCTTTAATTCTAGAGTTAAATTGATAAATAACGTGTACGAATTTGTTTAACGCATTTGTTTTGGTTACTCGACGTCTCCGTTCTCGTGTAGCCTACATATTGCGTTTTTTTTTTTAATTTGCTTACCGGGCTAAAGGTTAGCATGTTTAAAATACGTAAGTCGTTTTGTTCATCAAATTTAAGTAGATAACTCAAAAGGTGTTTGCATCAGAGCGATAATTTTTGAGATAGTTATTAAAACTGTTTAAAGGTTGTCAAACGTTGTTTCTCGTTGTATATCCTCTAATTCTAGAGTTAAATTGATAAATAACGTGTACGAATTTGTTTAACGCATTTGTTTTGGTTACTCGACGTCTCCGTTCTCGTGTAGCCTACATATTGCGTTTTTTTTTTAATTTGCTTACCGGGCTAAAGGTTAGCATGCTTAAAATACGTAAGTCGTTTTGTTCAACAAATTTAAGTAGATAACTCATCAGTTGTTTGCATCAGAGCGATAATTTTTGAGATAGTTATTAAAACTGTTTAAATGTTGTCACACGTTGTTTCTCGTTGTATATCCTTTAATTCTAGAGTTAAATTGATAAATAACGTGTACGAATTTGTTTAACGCATTTGTTTTGGTTACTCGACGTCTCCGTTCTCGTGTAGCCTACATATTGCGTTTTTTTTTTTAATTTGCTTACCGGGCTAAAGGTTAGCATGTTTAAAATACGTAAGTCGTTTTGTTCATCAAATTTAAGTAGATAACTCATCAGTTGTTTGCATCAGAGCGATAATTTTTGAGATAGTTATTAAAACTGTTTAAAGGTTGTCAAACGTTGTTTCTCGTTGTATATCCTTTAATTCTAGAGTTAAATTGATAAATAACGTGTACGAATTTGTTTAACGCATTTGTTTTGGTTACTCGACGTCTCCGTTCTCGTGTAGCCTACATATTGCGTTTTTTATTTTATTTGCTTACCGGGCTAAAGGTTAGCATGCTTAAAATACGTAAGTCGTTTTGTTCAACAAATTTAAGTAGATAACTCATCACTTGTTTGCATCAGAGCGATAATTTTTGAGATAGTTATTAAAACTGTTTAAAGGTTGTCAAACGTTGTTTCTCGTTGTATATCCTTTAATTCTAGAGTTAAATTGATAAATAACGTGTACGAATTTGTTTAACGCATTTGTTTTGGTTACCCGACGTCTCTGTTCTCGTGTAGCCTACATATTGCGTTTTTTTTTTTTAATTAGCTTACCGGGCTAAATGTTAGCATGTTTAAAATACGCAAGTCGTTTTGTTCAACAAATTTAAGTAGATAACTCATCAGTTGTTTGCATCAGAGCGACAATTTTTGAGATAGTTATTAAAACTGTTTAAAGGTTGTCAAACGTTGTTTCTCGTTGAATATCCTTTAATTCTAGAGTTAAATTGATAAATAACGTGTACGAATTTATTTAACGCATTTGTTTTGGTTACTCGACGTCTCCGTTCTCGTGTAGCCTAAATATTGCGTTTTTTTTTTTTAATTTGCTTACCGGGCTAAAGGTTAGCATGTTTAAAATACGTAAGTCGTTTTGTTCATCAAATTTAAGTAGATAACTCATCAGTTGTTTGCATCAGAGCGACAATTTTTGAGATAGTTATTAAAAATGTTTAAAGGTTGTCAAACGTTGTTTCTCGTTGTATATCCTTTAATTCTAGAGTTAAATTGATAAATAACGTGTACGAATTTGTTTAACGCATTTGTTTTGGTTACTCGACGTCTCCGTTCTCGTGTAGCCTACATATTGCGTTTTTTTTTTTATTTGCTTACCGGGCTAAAGGTTAGCATGCTTAAAATACGTAAGTCGTTTTGTTCAACAAATTTAAGTAGATAACTCATCACTTGTTTGCATCAGAGCGATAATTTTTGAGATAGTTATTAAAACTGTTTAAAGGTTGTCAAACGTTGTTTCTCGTTGTATATCCTTTAATTCTAGAGTTAAATTGATAAATAACGTGTACGAATTTGTTTAACGCATTTGTTTTGGTTACTCGACGTCTCCGTTCTCGTGTAGCCTACATATTGCGTTTTTTTTTTAATTTGCTTACCGGGCTAAAGGTTAGCATGTTTAAAATACGTAAGTCGTTTTGTTCATCAAATTTAAGTAGATAACTCAAAAGTTGTTTGCATCAGAGCGATAATTTTTGAGATAGTTATTAAAACTGTTTAAAGGTTGTCAAACGTTGTTTCTCGTTGTATATCCTCTAATTCTAGAGTTAAATTGATAAATAACGTGTACGAATTTGTTTAACGCATTTGTTTTGGTTACTCGACGTCTCCGTTCTCGTGTAGCCTACATATTGCGTTTTTTTTTTAATTTGCTTACCGGGCTAAAGGTTAGCATGCTTAAAATACGTAAGTCGTTTTGTTCAACAAATTTAAGTAGATAACTCATCAGTTGTTTGCATCAGAGCGATAATTTTTGAGATAGTTATTAAAACTGTTTAAATGTTGTCACACGTTGTTTCTCGTTGTATATCCTTTAATTCTAGAGTTAAATTGATAAATAACGTGTACGAATTTGTTTAACGCATTTGTTTTGGTTACTCGACGTCTCCGTTCTCGTGTAGCCTACATATTGCGTTTTTTTTTTAATTTGCTTACCGGGCTAAAGGTTAGCATGTTTAAAATACGTAAGTCGTTTTGTTCAACAAATTTGAGTAGATAACTCAGCAGTTGTTCGCATCAGAGCGACAATTTTTGAGATAGTTATTAAAACTGTTTAAAGGTTGTCAAACGTTGTTTCTCGTTGTATATCCTTTAATTCTAGAGTTAAATTGATAAATAACGTGTACGAATTTGTTTAACGCATTTGTTTTGGTTACTCGACGTCTCCGTTCTCGTGTAGCCTACATATTGCGTTTTTTTTTTAATTTGCTTACCGGGCTAAAGGTTAGCATGTTTAAAATACGTAAGTCGTTTTGTTCAACAAATTTAAGTAGATAACTCATCAGTTGTTTGCATCAGAGCGACAATTTTTGAGATAGTTATTAAAACTGTTTAAAGGTTGTCAAACGTTGTTTCTCGTTGTATATCCTTTAATTCTAGAGTTAAATTGATAAATAACGTGTACGAATTTGTTTAACGCATTTGTTTTGGTTACTCGACGTCTCCGTTCTCGTGTAGCCTACATATTGCGTTTTTTTTTAATTTGCTTACCGGGCTAAATGTTAGCATGTTTAAAATACGTAAGTCGTTTTGTTCAACAAATTTAAGTAGATAACTCATCAGTTGTTTGCATCAGAGCGACAATTTTTGAGATAGTTATTAAAACTGTTTGAAGGTTGTCAAACGTTGTTTCTCGTTGTATATCCTTTAATTCTAGAGTTAAATTGATAAATAACGTGTACGAATTTGTTTAACGCATTTGTTTTGGTTACTCGACGTCTCCGTTCTCGTGTAGCCTACATATTGCGTTTTTTTTTTAATTTGCTTACCGGGCTAAAGGTTAGCATGTTTAAAATACGTAAGTCGTTTTGTTCATCAAATTTAAGTAGATAACTCAAAAGTTGTTTGCATCAGAGCGATAATTTTTGAGATAGTTATTAAAACTGTTTAAAGGTTGTCAAACGTTGTTTCTCGTTGTATATCCTCTAATTCTAGAGTTAAATTGATAAATAACGTGTACGAATTTGTTTAACGCATTTGTTTTGGTTACTCGACGTCTCCGTTCTCGTGTAGCCTACATATTGCGTTTTTTTTTTAATTTGCTTACCGGGCTAAAGGTTAGCATGCTTAAAATACGTAAGTCGTTTTGTTCAACAAATTTAAGTAGATAACTCATCAGTTGTTTGCATCAGAGCGATAATTTTTGAGATAGTTATTAAAACTGTTTAAATGTTGTCACACGTTGTTTCTCGTTGTATATCCTTTAATTCTAGAGTTAAATTGATAAATAACGTGTACGAATTTGTTTAACGCATTTGTTTTGGTTACTCGACGTCTCCGTTCTCGTGTAGCCTACATATTGCGTTTTTTTTTTTAATTTGCTTACCGGGCTAAAGGTTAGCATGTTTAAAATACGTAAGTCGTTTTGTTCATCAAATTTAAGTAGATAACTCATCAGTTGTTTGCATCAGAGCGACAATTTTTGAGATAGTTATTAAAACTGTTTAAAGGTTGTCAAACGTTGTTTCTCGTTGTATATCCTTTAATTCTAGAGTAAAATTGATAAATAACGTGTACGAATTTGTTTAACGCATTTGTTTTGGTTACTCGACGTCTCCGTTCTCGTGTAGCCTACATATTGCGTTTTTTATTTTATTTGCTTACCGGGCTAAAGGTTAGCATGCTTAAAATACGTAAGTCGTTTTGTTCAACAAATTTAAGTAGATAACTCATCACTTGTTTGCATCAGAGCGATAATTTTTGAGATAGTTATTAAAACTGTTTAAAGGTTGTCAAACGTTGTTTCTCGTTGTATATCCTTTAATTCTAGAGTTAAATTGATAAATAACGTGTACGAATTTGTTTAACGCATTTGTTTTGGTTACTCGACGTCTCTGTTCTCGTGTAGCCTACATATTGCGTTTTTTTTTTTAATTTGCTTACCGGGCTAAATGTTAGCATGTTTAAAATACGCAAGTCGTTTTGTTCAACAAATTTAAGTAGATAACTCATCAGTTGTTTGCATCAGAGCGACAATTTTTGAGATAGTTATTAAAACTGTTTAAAGGTTGTCAAACGTTGTTTCTCGTTGAATATCCTTTAATTCTAGAGTTAAATTGATAAATAACGTGTACGAATTTATTTAACGCATTTGTTTTGGTTACTCGACGTCTCCGTTCTCGTGTAGCCTAAATATTGCGTTTTTTTTTTTAATTTGCTTACCGGGCTAAAGGTTAGCATGTTTAAAATACGTAAGTCGTTTTGTTCATCAAATTTAAGTAGATAACTCATCAGTTGTTTGCATCAGAGCGACAATTTTTGAGATAGTTATTAAAAATTTTTAAAGGTTGTCAAACGTTGTTTCTCGTTGTATATCCTTTAATTCTAGAGTTAAATTGATAAATAACGTGTACGAATTTGTTTAACGCATTTGTTTTGGTTACTCGACGTCTCCGTTCTCGTGTAGCCTACATATTGCGTTTTTTTTTTATTTGCTTACCGGGCTAAAGGTTAGCATGCTTAAAATACGTAAGTCGTTTTGTTCAACAAATTTAAGTAGATAACTCATCACTTGTTTGCATCAGAGCGATAATTTTTGAGATAGTTATTAAAACTGTTTAAAGGTTGTCAAACGTTGTTTCTCGTTGTATATCCTTTACCGAAGCTGCAATGGCGTGATGGAGATTGATCAGGGCGATTTTAATGCTTATACCGTGTGTAGACCCGCTCTTACTATCGCCCCGCCTGTATATTGCGTTTTTTTTTTAATTTGCTTACCGGGCTAAAGGTTAGCATGTTTAAAATACGTAAGTCGTTTTGTTCATCAAATTTAAGTAGATAACTCAAAAGTTGTTTGCATCAGAGCGATAATTTTTGAGATAGTTATTAAAACTGTTTAAAGGTTGTCAAACGTTGTTTCTCGTTGTATATCCTTTAATTCTAGAGTTAAATTGATAAATAACGTGTACGAATTTGTTTAACGCATTTGTTTTGGTTACTCGACGTCTCCGTTCTCATGTAGCCTACATATTGCGTTTTTTTTTAATTTGCTTACCAGGCTAAAGGTTAGCATGTTTAAAATACGTAAGTCGTTTTGTTCAACAAATTTAAGTAGATAACTCATCAGTTGTTTGCATCAGAGCGACAATTTTTGAGATAGTTATTAAAACTGTTTAAAGGTTGTCAAACGTTGTTTCTCGTTGTATATCCTTTAATTCTAGAGTTAAATTGATAAATAACGTGTACGAATTTGTTTAACGCATTTGTTTTGGTTACTCGACGTCTCCGTTCTCGTGTAGTCTACATATTGCGTTTTTTTTTTTATTTGCTTACCGGGCTAAAGGTTAGCATGCTTAAAATACGTAAGTCGTTTTGTTCAACAAATTTAAGTAGATAACTCATCACTTGTTTGCATCAGAGCGATAATTTTTGAGATAGTTATTAAAACTGTTTAAAGGTTGTCAAACGTTGTTTCTCGTTGTATATCCCTTAATTCTAGAGTTAAATTGATAAATAACGTGTACGAATTTGTTTAACGCATTTGTTTTGGTTACTCGACGTCTCCGTTCTCGTGTAGCCTACATATTGCGTTTTTTTTTTTAATTTGCTTACCGGGCTAAAGGTTAGCATGTTTAAAATACGTAAGTCGTTTTGTTCAACAAATTTAAGTAGATAACTCATCAGTTGTTTGCATCAGAGCGACAATTTTTGAGATAGTTATTAAAACTGTTTGAAGGTTGTCAAACGTTGTTTCTCGTTGTATATCCTTTAATTCTAGAGTTAAATTGATAAATAACGTGTACGAATTTGTTTAACGCATTTGTTTTGGTTACTCGACGTCTCCGTTCTCGTGTAGCCTACATATTGCGTTTTTTTTTTAATTTGCTTACCGGGCTAAAGGTTAGCATGTTTAAAATACGTAAGTCGTTTTGTTCATCAAATTTAAGTAGATAACTCATCAGTTGTTTGCATCAGAGCGATAATTTTTGAGATAGTTATTAAACTGTTTAAAGGTTGTCAAACGTTGTTTCTCGTTGTATATCCTCTAATTCTAGAGTTAAATTGATAAATAACGTGTACGAATTTGTTTAACGCATTTGTTTTGGTTACTCGACGTCTCCGTTCTCGTGTAGCCTACATATTGCGTTTTTTTTTAATTTGCTTACCGGGCTAAAGGTTAGCATGCTTAAAATACGTAAGTCGTTTTGTTCAACAAATTTAAGTAGATAACTCATCAGTTGTTTGCATCAGAGCGATAATTTTTGAGATAGTTATTAAAACTGTTTAAATGTTGTCACACGTTGTTTCTCGTTGTATATCCTTTAATTCTAGAGTTAAATTGATAAATAACGTGTACGAATGTGTTTAACGCATTTGTTTTGGTTACTCGACGTCTCCGTTCTCGTGTAGCCTACATATTGCGTTTTTTTTTTTAATTTGCTTACCGGGCTAAAGGTTAGCATGTTTAAAATACGTAAGTCGTTTTGTTCAACAAATTTGAGTAGATAACTCAGCAGTTGTTCGCATCAGAGCGACAATTTTTGAGATAGTTATTAAAAATGTTTAAAGGTTGTAAAACGTTGTTTCTCGTTGTATATCCTTTAATTCTAGAGTTAAATTGATAAATAACGTGTACGAATTTGTTTAACGCATTTGTTTTGGTTACTCGACGTCTCCGTTCTCGTGTAGCCTACATATTGCGTTTTTTTTTTAATTTGCTTACCGGGCTAAAGGTTAGCATGTTTAAAATACGTAAGTCGTTTTGTTCAACAAATTTAAGTAGATAACTCATCAGTTGTTTGCATCAGAGCGACAATTTTTGAGATAGTTATTAAAACTGTTTAAAGGTTGTCAAACGTTGTTTCTCGTTGTATATCCTTTAATTCTAGAGTTAAATTGATAAATAACGTGTACGAATTTGTTTAACGCATTTGTTTTGGTTACTCGACGTCTCCGTTCTCGTGTAGCCTACATATTGCGTTTTTTTTTTAATTTGCTTACCGGGCTAAAGGTTAGCATGCTTAAAATACGTAAGTCGTTTTGTTCAACAAATTTAAGTAGATAACTCATCAGTTGTTTGCATCAGAGCGACAATTTTTGAGATAGTTATTAAAACTGTTTAAAGGTTGTCAAACGTTATTTCTCGTTGTATATCCTTTAATTCTAGAGTTAAATTGATAAATAACGTGTACGAATTTGTTTAACGCATTTGTTTTGGTTACTCGACGTCTCCGTTCTCGTGTAGCCTAAATATTGCGTTTTTTTTTTAATTTGCTTACCGGGCTAAAGGTTAGCATGTTTAAAATACGTAAGCCGTTTTGTTCATCAAATTTAAGTAGATAACTCATCAGTTGTTTGCATCAGAGCGACAATTTTTGAGATAGTTATTAAAACTGTTTAAAGGTTGTCAAACGTTGTTTCTCGTTGTATATCCTTTAATTCTAGAGTTAAATTGATAAATAACGTGTACGAATTTGTTTAACGCATTTGTTTTGGTTACTCGACGTCTCCGTTCTCGTGTAGCCTACATATTGCGTTTTTTATTTTATTTGCTTACCGGGCTAAAGGTTAGCATGCTTAAAATACGTAAGTCGTTTTGTTCAACAAATTTAAGTAGATAACTCATCACTTGTTTGCATCAGAGCGATAATTTTTGAGATAGTTATTAAAACTGTTTAAAGGTTGTCAAACGTTGTTTCTCGTTGTATATCCTTTAATTCTAGAGTTAAATTGATAAATAACGTGTACGAATTTGTTTAACGCATTTGTTTTGGTTACTCGACGTCTCCGTTCTCGTGTAGCCTACATATTGCGTTTTTTTTTAATTTGCTTACCGGGCTAAAGGTTAGCATGTTTAAAATACGTAAGTCGTTTTGTTCAACAAATTTAAGTAGATAACTCATCAGTTGTTTGCATCAGAGCGACAATTTTTGAGATAGTTATTAAAACTGTTTAAAGGTTGTCAAACGTTGTTTCTTGTTGTATATCCTTTAATTCTAGAGTTTAATTGATAAATAACGTGTACGAATTTGTTTAACGCATTTGTTTTGGTTACTCGACGTCTCCGTTCTCGTGTAGCCTACATATTGCGTTTTTTTTTTTAATTTGCTTACCGGGCTAAAGGTTAGCATGTTTAAAATACGTAAGTCGTTTTGTTCATCAAATTTAAGTAGATAACTCATCAGTTGTTTGCATCAGAGCGATAATTTTTGAGATAGTTATTAAAACTGTTTAAAGGTTGTCAAACGTTGTTTCTCGTTGTATATCCTTTAATTCTAGAGTTAAATTGATAAATAACGTATACGAATTTGTTTAACGCATTTGTTTTGGTTACTCGACGTCTCCGTTCTCGTGAGCCTACATATTGCGTTTTTTTTTTTAATTTGCTTACCTGGCTAAAGGTTAGCAATTTTAAAATACGTAAGTCGTTTTGTTCAACAAATTTAAGTAGATAACTCATCAGTTGTTTGCATCAGAGCGACAATTTTTGAGATAGTTATTAAAACTGTTTAAAGGTTGTCAAACGTTGTTTCTTGTTGTATATCCTTTAATTCTAGAGTTTAATTGATAAATAACGTATACGAATTTGTTTAACGCATTTGTTTTGGTTACTCGACGTCTCCGTTCTCGTGAGCCTACATATTGCGTTTTTTTTTTTAATTTGCTTACCTGGCTAAAGGTTAGCAATTTTAAAATACGTAAGTCGATTTGTTCAACAAATTTAAGTAGATAACTCATCAGTTGTTTGCATCAGAGCGCTAATTTTTGAGATAGTTATTAAAACTGTTTAAAGGTTGTCAAACGTTGTTTCTCGTTGTATATCCTTTAATTCTAGAGTTAAATTGATAAATAACGTGTACGAATTTGTTTAACGCATTTGTTTTGGTTACTCGACGTCTCCGTTCTCGTGTAGCCTACATATTGCGTTTTTTTGTTTTAATTTGCTTACCGGGCTAAAGGTTAGCATGTTTAAAATACGTAAGTCGTTTTGTTCAACAAATTTAAGTAGATAACTCATCAGGTGTTTGCATCAGAGCGACAATTTTTGAGATAATTATTAAAACTGTTTAAAGTTGTCAAACGTTGTTTCTCGTTGTATATCCTTTAATTCTAGAGTTAAATTGATAAATAACGTGTACGAATTTGTTTAACGCATTTGTTTTGGGTACTCGACGTCTCCGTTCTCGTGTAGCCTACATATTGCGTTTTTTTTTTAATTTGCTTACCGGGCTAAAGGTTAGCATGCTTAAAATACTTAAGTCGTTTTGTTCAACAAATTTAAGTAGATAACTCATCAGTTGTTTGCATCAGAGCGACAATTTTTGAGATAGTTATTAAAACTGTTTAAAGGTTGTCAAACGTTGTTTCTCGTTGTATATCCTTTAATTCTAGAGTTAAATTGATAAATAACGTGTACGAATTTGTTTAACGCATTTGTTTTGGTTACTCGACGTCTCCGTTCTCGTGTAGCCTACATATTGCGTTTTTTTTTAATTTGCTTACCGGGCTAAAGGTTAGCATGTTTAAAATACGTAAGTCGTTTAGTTCAACAAATTTGAGTAGATAACTCATCAGTCGTTTGCATTAGAGCGACAATTTTTGAGAAAGTTATTAAAACTGTTTAAAGGTTGTCAAACGTTTTTTCTCGTTGTATATCCTTTAATTCTAGAGTTAAATTGATAAATAACGTGTACGAATTTGTTTAACGCATTTGTTTTGGTTACTCGACGTCTCCGTTCTCGTGTAGCCTACATATTGCCTTTTTTTTTTTAATTTGCTTACCGGGCTAAAGGTTAGCATGCTTAAAATACGTAAATCGTTTTGTTCAACAAATTTAAGTAGATAACTCATCAGTTGTTTGCATCAGAGCGACAATTTTTGAGATAGTTATTAAAACTGTTTAAAGGTTGTCAAACGTTGTTTCTCGTTGTATATCCTTTAATTCTAGAGTTAAATTGATAAATAACGTGTACGAATTTGTTTAACGCATTTGTTTTGGTTACTCGACGTCTCCGTTCTCGTGTAGCCTACATATTGCGTTTTTTTTTTTAATTTGCTTACCGGGCTAAAGGTTAGCATGTTTAAAATACGTAAGTCGTTTTGTTCATCAAATTTAAGTAGATAACTCATCAGTTGTTTGCATCAGAGCGACAATTTTTGTGATAGTTATTAAAACTGTTTAAAGGTTGTCAAATGTTGTTTCTCGTTGTATATCCTTTAATTCTAGAGTTAAATTGATAAATAACGTGTACGAATTTGTTTAACGCATTTGTTTTGGTTACTCGACGTCTCCGTTCTCGTGTAGCCTACATATTGCGTTTTTTTTTTAATTTGCTTACCGGGCTAAAGGTTAGCATGCTTAAAATACGTAAGTCGTTTTGTTCAACAAATTTAAGTAGATAACTCATCACTTGTTTGCATCAGAGCGATAATTTTTGAGATAGTTATTAAAACTGTTTAAAGGTTGTCAAACGTTGTTTCTCGTTGTATATCCTTTAATTCTAGAGTTAAATTTATAAATAACGTGTACGAATTTGTTTAACGCATTTGTTTTGGTTACTCGACGTCTCCGTTCTCGTGTAGCGTATTGCATATTGCGTTTTTTTTTTAATTTGCTTACCGGGCTAAAGGTTAGCATGTTTAAAATACGTAAGTCGTTTTGTTCATCAAATTTAAGTAGATAACTCATCAGTTGTTTGCATCAGAGCGACAATTTTTGAGATAGTTATTAAAACTGTTTAAAGGTTGTCAAACGTTGTTTCTCGTTGTATATCCTTTAATTCTAGAGTTAAATTTATAAATAACGTGTACGAATTTGTTTAACGCATTTGTTTTGGTTACTCGACGTCTCCGTTCTCGTGTAGCGTATTGCATATTGCGTTTTTTTTTTAATTTGCTTACCGGGCTAAAGGTTAGCATGTTTAAAATACGTAAGTCGTTTTGTTCATCAAATTTAAGTAGATAACTCATCAGTTGTTTGCATCAGAGCGACAATTTTTGAGATAGTTATTAAAACTGTTTAAAGGTTGTCAAACGTTTTTTCTCGTTGTATATCCTTTAATTCTAGAGTTAAATTGATAAATAACGTGTACGAATTTGTTTAACGCATTTGTTTTGGTTACTCGACGTCTCCGTTCTCGTGTAGCCTACATATTGCGTTTTTTTTTTTAATTGGCTTACCGGGCTAAAGGTTAGCATGCTTAAAATACGTAAGTCGTTTTGTTCAACAAATTTAAGTAGATAACTCATCAGTTGTTTGCATCAGAGCGATAATTTTTGAGATAGTTATTAAAACTGTTTAAAGGTTGTCAAACGTTGTTTCTCGTTGTATATCCTTTAATTCTAGAGTTAAATTGATAAATAACGTGTACGAATTTGTTTAACGCATTTGGTTTGGTTACTCGACGTCTCCGTTCTCGTGTAGCCTACATATTGCGTTTTTTTTTAATTTGCTTACCGGGCTAAAGGTTAGCATGTTTAAAATACGTAAGTCGTTTTGTTCATCAAATTTAAGTAGATAACTCATCAGTTGTTTGCATCAGAGCGACAATTTTTGAGATAATTATTAAAACTGTTTAAAGGTTGTCAAACGTTGTTTCTCGTTGTATATCCTTTAATTCTAGAGTTAGATTGATAAATAACGTGTACGAATTTGTTTAACGCATTTGTTTTGGTTACTCGACGTCTCGGTTCTCGTGTAGCCTACATATTGCGTTTTTTTTTTAATTTGCTTGCCGGGCTAAAGGTTAGCATGTTTAAAATACGTAAGTCGTTTTGTTCAACAAATTTGAGTAGATAACTCAGCAGTTGTTTGCATCAGAGCGACAATTTTTGAGATAGTTATTAAAACTGTTTAAAGGTTGTCAAACGTTGTTTCTCGTTGTATAACCTTTAATTCTAGAGTTAAATTGATAAATAACGTGTACGAATTTGTTTAACGCATTTGTTTTGGTTACTCGACGTCTCCGTTCTCGTGTAGCCTACATATTGCGTTTTTTTTTTTTAATTTGCTTACCGGGCTAAAGGTTAGCATGTTTAAAATACGTAAGTCGTTTTTTCAACAAATTTGAGTAGATAACTCATCAGTCGTTTGCATTAGAGCGACAATTTTTGAGAAAGTTATTAAAACTGTTTAAAGGTTGTCAAACGTTGTTTCTCGTTGTATATCCTTTAATTCTAGAGATAAATTGATAAATAACGTGTACGAATTTGTTTAACGCATTTGTTTTGGTTACTCGACGTCTCCGTTCTCGTGTAGCCTACATATTGCGTTTTTTTTTTAATTTGCTTACCGGGCTAAAGGTTAGCATATTTAAAATACGTAAGTCGTTTTGTTCAACAAATTTGAGTAGATAACTCAGCAGTTGTTTGCATCAGAGCGACAATTTTTGAGATAGTTATTAAAACTGTTTAAAGGTTGTCAAACCTTGTTTCTCGTTGTATATCCTTTAATTCTAGAGTTAAATTGATAAATAACGTGTACGAATTTGTTTAACGCATTTGTTTTGGTTACTCAACGTCTCCGTTTTAAAACTGTTTAAAGGTTGTCAAACGTTGTTTCTCGTTGTATATCCTTTAATTCTAGAGTTAAATTGATAAATAACGTGTACGAATTTGTTTAACGCATTTGTTTTGGTTACTCGACGTCTCCGTTCTCGTGTAGCCTACATATTGCGTTTTTTTTTAATTTGCTTACCGGGCTAAAGGTTAGCATGTTTAAAATACGTAAGTCGTTTTGTTCATCAAATTTAAGTAGATAACTCATCAGTTGTTTGCATCAGAGCGACAATTTTTGAGATAATTATTAAAACTGTTTAAAGGTTGTCAAACGTTGTTTCTCGTTGTATATCCTTTAATTCTAGAGTTAGATTGATAAATAACGTGTACGAATTTGTTTAACGCATTTGTTTTGGTTACTCGACGTCTCGGTTCTCGTGTAGCCTACATATTGCGTTTTTTTTTTAATTTGCTTGCCGGGCTAAAGGTTAGCATGTTTAAAATACGTAAGTCGTTTTGTGCAACAAATTTGAGTAGATAACTCAGCAGTTGTTTGCATCAGAGCGACAATTTTTGAGATAGTTATTAAAACTGTTTAAAGGTTGTCAAACGTTGTTTCTCGTTGTATAACCTTTAATTCTAGAGTTAAATTGATAAATAACGTGTACGAATTTGTTTAACGCATTTGTTTTGGTTACTCGACGTCTCCGTTCTCGTGTAGCCTACATATTGCGTTTTTTTTTTTAATTTGCTTACCGGGCTAAAGGTTAGCATGTTTAAAATACGTAAGTCGTTTTTTCAACAAATTTGAGTAGATAACTCATCAGTCGTTTGCATTAGAGCGACAATTTTTGAGAAAGTTATTAAAACTGTTTAAAGGTTGTCAAACGTTGTTTCTCGTTGTATATCCTTTAATTCTAGAGTTAAATTGATAAATAACGTGTACGAATTTGTTTAACGCATTTGTTTTGGTTACTCGACGTCTCCGTTCTCGTGTAGCCTACATATTGCGTTTTTTTTTTAATTTGCTTACCGGGCTAAAGGTTAGCATATTTAAAATACGTAAGTCGTTTTGTTCAACAAATTTGAGTAGATAACTCAGCAGTTGTTTGCATCAGAGCGACAATTTTTGAGATAGTTATTAAAACTGTTTAAAGGTTGTCAAACCTTGTTTCTCGTTGTATATCCTTTAATTCTAGAGTTAAATTGATAAATAACGTGTACTAATTTGTTTAACGCATTTGTTTTGGTTACTCGACGTCTCCGTTCTCGTGTAGCCTACATATTGCGTTTTTTTTTTTAATTTGCTTACCGGGCTAAAGGTTAGCATGTTTAAAATACGTAAGTCGTTTTGTTCAACAAATTTAAGTAGATAACTCATCAGTTGTTTGCATCAGAGCGACAATTTTTGAGATAGTTATTAAAACTGTTTAAAGGTTGTCAAACGTTGTTTCTCGTTGTATATCCTTTAATTCTAGAGTTAAATTGATAAATAACGTGTACGAATTTGTTTAACGCATTTGTTTTGGTTACTCGACGTCTCCGTTCTCGTGTAGCCTACATATTGCGTTTTTTTTTAATTTGCTTACCGGGCTAAAGGTTAGCATGCTTAAAATACGTAAGTCGTTTTGTTCAACAAATTTAAGTAGATAACTTATCAGTTGTTTGCATCAGAGCGACAATTTTTGAGATAGTTATTAAAACTGTTTAAAGGTTGTCAAACGTTGTTTCTCGTTGTATATCCTTTAATTCTAGAGTTAAATTGATAAATAACGTGTACGAATTTGTTTAACGCATTTGTTTTGGTTACTCGACGTCTCCGTTCTCGTGTAGCCTACATATTGCGTTTTTTTTTTAATTTGTTTACCGGGCTAAAGGTTAGCATGTTTAAAATACGTAAGTCGTTTTGTTCATCAAATTTAAGTAGATAACTCATCAGTTGTTTGCATCAGAGCGACAATTTTTGAGATAGTTATTAAAACTGTTTAAAGGTTGTCAAACGTTGTTTCTCGTTGTATATCCTTTAATTCTAGAGTTAAATTGATAAATAACGTGTACGAATTTGTTTAACGCATTTGTTTTGGTTACTCGACGTCTCCGTTCTCGTGTAGCCTACATATTGCGTTTTTTTTTAATTTGCTTACCGGGCTAAAGGTTAGCATGCTTAAAATACGTAAGTCGTTTTGTTCAACAAATTTAAGTAGATAACTTATCAGTTGTTTGCATCAGAGCGACAATTTTTGAGATAGTTATTAAAACTGTTTAAAGGTTGTCAAACGTTGTTTCTCGTTGTATATCCTTTAATTCTAGAGTTAAATTGATAAATAACGTGTACGAATTTGTTTAACGCATTTGTTTTGGTTACTCGACGTCTCCGTTCTCGTGTAGCCTACATATTGCGTTTTTTTTTTTAATTTGCTTACCGGGCTAAAGGTTAGCATGTTTAAAATACGTAAGTCGTTTTGTTCATCAAATTTAAGTAGATAACTCATCAGTTGTTTGCATCAGAGCGATAATTTTTGAGATAGTTATTAAAACTGTTTAAAGGTTGTCAAACGTTGTTTCTCGTTGTATATCCTTTAATTCTAGAGCTAAATTGATAAATAACGTGTACGAATTTGTTTAACGCATTTGCTTTGGTTACTCGACGTCTCCGTTCTCGTGTAGCCTACATATTGCGTTTTTATTTTTTTAATTTGCTTACCGGGCTAAAGTTTAGCATGTTTAAAATACGTAAGTCGTTTTGTTCAACAAATTTAAGTAGATAACTCATCAGTTGTTTGCATCAGAGCGACAATTTTTGAGATAGTTATTAAAACTGTTTAAAGGTTGTCAAACGTTGTTTCTCGTTGTATATCCTTTAATTCTAGAGTTAAATTGATAAATAACGTGTACGAATTTGTTTAACGCATTTGTTTTGGTTACTCGACGTCTCCGTTCTCGTGTAGCCTACATATTGCGTTTTTTTTTTAATTTGCTTACCGGGCTAAAGGTTAGCATGCTTAAAATACGTAAGTCGTTTTGTTCAACAAATTTAAGTAGATAACTCATCAGTTGTTTGCATCAGAGCGATAATTTTTGAGATAGTTATTAAAACTGTTTAAAGGTTGTCAAACGTTGTTTCTCGTTGTATATCCTTTAATTCTAGAGTTAAATTGATAAATAACGTGTACGAATTTGTTTAACGCATTTGTTTTGGTTACTCGACGTCTCCGTTCTCGTGTAGCCTACATATTGCGTTTTTTTTTAATTTGCTTACCGGGCTAAAGGTTAGCATGTTTAAAACACGTAAGTCGTTTTGTTCGTCAAATTTAAGTAGATAACTCATCAGTTGTTTGCATCAGAGCGACAATTTTTGAGATAGTTATTAAAACTGTTTAAAGGTTGTCAAACGTTGTTTCTCGTTGTATATCCTTTAATTCTAGAGTTAGATTGATAAATAAAGTGTACGAATTTGTTTAACGCATTTGTTTTGGTTACTCGACGTCTCGGTTCTCGTGTAGCCTACATATTGCGTTTTTTTTTTTAATTGGCTTACCGGGCTAAAGGTTAGCATGTTTAAAATACGTAAGTCGTTTTGTTCAACAAATTTGAGTAGATAACTCAGCAGTTGTTTGCATCAGAGCGACAATTTTTGAGATAGTTATTAAAACTGTTTAAAGGTTGTCAAACGTTGTTTCTCGTTGTATATCCTTTAATTCTAGAATTAAATTGATAAATAACGTGTACGAATTTGTTTAACGCATTTGTTTTCGTTACTCGACGTCTCCGTTCTCGTGTAGCCTACATATTGCGTTTTTTTTTTTTAATTTGCTTACCGGGCTAAAGGTTAGCATGTTTAAAATACGTAAGTCGTTTTGTTCAACAAATTTGAGTAGATAACTCATCAGTTGTTTGCATCAGAGCGACAATTTTTGAGATAGTTATTAAAACTGTTTAAAGGTTGTAAAACGTTGTTTCTCGTTGTATATCCTTTAATTCTAGAGTTAAATTGATAAATAACGTGTACGAATTTGTTTAACACATTTGTTTTGGTTACTCGACGTCTCCGTTCTCGTGTAGCCTACATATTGCGTTTTTTTTTTTTAATTTGCTTACCGGGCTAAAGGTTAGCATGTTTAAAATACGTAAGTCGTTTTGTTCAACAAATTTAAGTAGATAACTCATCAGTTGTTTGCATCAGAGCGACAATTTTTGAGATAGTTATTAAAACTGTTTAAAGGTTGTCAAACGTTGTTTCTCGTTGTATATCCTTTTATTCTAGAGTTAAATTGATAAATAACGTGTACGTATTTGTTTAACGCATTTGTTTTGGTTACTAGACGTCTCCGTTCTCGTGTAGCCTACATATTGCGTTTTTTTTTTAATTTGCTTACCGGGCTAAAGGTTAGCATGTTTAAAATACGTAAGTCGTTTTGTTGAACAAATTTGAGTAGATAACTCATCAGTTGTTTGCATCAGAGCGACAATTTTTGAGATAGTTATTAAAACTGTTTAAAGGTTGTCAAACGTTGTTTCTCGTTGTATATCCTTTAATTCTAGAGTTAAATTGATAAATAACGTGTACGAATTTGTTTAACGCATTTGTTTTGGTTACTCGACGTCTCCGTTCTCGTGTAGCCTACATATTGCGTTTTTTTTTTAATTTGCTTACCGGGCTAAAGGTTAGCATGTTTAAAATACGTAAGTCGTTTTGTTCAACAAATTTGAGTAGATAACTCATCAGTTGTTTGCATCAGAGCGACAATTTTTGAGATAGTTATTAAAACTGTTTAAAGGTTGTCAAACGTTGTTTCTCGTTGTATATCCTTTAATTCTAGAGTTAAATTGATAAATAACGTGTACGAATTTGTTTAACGCATTTGTTTTGGTTACTCGACGTCTCCGTTCTCGTGTAGCCTACATATTGCGTTTTTTTTTTAATTTGCTTACCGGGCTAAAGGTTAGCATGTTTAAAATACGTAAGTCGTTTTGTTCATCAAATTTAAGTAGATAACTCATCAGTTGTTTGCATCAGAGCGACAATTTTTGAGATAGTTATTAAAACTCTTTAAAGGTTGTCAAACGTTGTTTCTCGTTGTATATCCTTTAATTCTAGAGTTAAATTGATAAATAACGTGTACGAATTTGTTTAACGCATTTGTTTTGGTTACTCGACGTCTCCGTTCTCGTGTAGCCTACATATTGCGTTTTTTTTTTAATTTGCTTACCGGACTAAAGGTTAGCATGTTTAAAATACGTAAGTCGTTTTGTTCAACAAATTTGAGTAGATAACTCATCAGTTGTTTGCATCAGAGCGACAATTTTTGAGATAGTTATTAAAACTGTTTAAAGGTTGTCAAACGTTGTTTCTCGTTGTATATCCTTTAATTCTAGAGTTAACCTGATAAATAACGTGTACGAATTTGTTTAACGCATTTGTTTTGGTTACTCGACGTCTCCGTTCTCGTGTAGCCTACATATTGCGTTTTGTTTTTTATTTGCTTACCGGGCTAAAGGTTAGCATGTTTAAAATACGTAAGTCGTTTTGTTCAACAAATTTAAGTAGATAACTCATCAGTTGTTTGCATCAGAGCAACAATTTTTGAGATAGTTATTAAAACTGTTTAAAGGTTGTCAAACGTTGTTTCTCGTTGTATATCCTTTAATTCTAGAGTAAAATTGATAAATAACGTGTACGAATTTGTTTAAAGCATTTGTTTTGGTTACTCGACGTCTCCGTTCTCGTGTAGCCTACATATTGCGTTTTTTTTTAATTTGCTTACCGGACTAAAGGTTAGCATGTTTAAAATACGTAAGTCGTTTTGTTCAACAAATTTGAGTAGATAACTCATCAGTTGTTTGCATCAGAGCGACAATTTTTGAGATAGTTATCAAAACTGTTTAAAGGTTGTCAAACGTTGTTTCTCGTTGTATATCCTTTAATTCTAGAGTTAACTTGATAAATAACGTGTACGAATTTGTTTAACGCATTTGTTTTGGTTACTCGACGTCTCCGTTCTCGTGTAGCCTACATATTGCGTTTTTTTTTTAATTTGCTTACCGGGCTAAAGGTTAGCATGTTTAAAATACGTAAGTCGTTTTGTTCAACAAATTTGAGTAGATAACTCATCAGTTGTTTGCATCAGAGCGACAATTTTTGATATAGTTATTAAAACTGTTTAAAGGTTGTCAAACGTTGTTTCTCGTTGTATATCCTTTAATTCTAGAGTTAAATTGATAAATAACGTGTACGAATTTGTTTAACGCATTTGTTTTGGTTACTCGACGTCTCCGTTCTCGTGTAGCCTACATATTGCGTTTTTTTTTTAATTTGCTTACCGGGCTAAAGGTTAGCATGTTTAAAATTCGTAAGTCGTTTTGTTCATCAAATTTAAGTAGATAACTCATCAGTTGTTTGCATCAGAGCGACAATTTTTGAGATAGTTATTAAAACTCTTTAAAGGTTGTCAAACGTTGTTTCTCGTTGTATATCCTTTAATTCTAGAGTTAAATTGATAAATAACGTGTACGAATTTGTTTAACGCATTTGTTTTGGTTACTCGACGTCTCCGTTCTCGTGTAGCCTACATATTGCGTTTTTTTTTTAATTTGCTTACCGGACTAAAGGTTAGCATGTTTAAAATACGTAAGTCGTTTTGTTCAACAAATTTGAGTAGATAACTCATCAGTTGTTTGCATCAGAGCGACAATTTTTGAGATAGTTATTAAAACTGTTTAAAGGTTGTCAAACGTTGTTTCTCGTTGTATATCCTTTAATTCTAGAGTTAACTTGATAAATAACGTGTACGAATTTGTTTAACGCATTTGTTTTGGTTACTCGACGTCTCCGTTCTCGTGTAGCCTACATATTGCATTTTTTTTTTTAATTTGCTTACCGGGCTAAAGGTTAGCATGTTTAAAATACGTAAGTCGTTTTGTTCAACAAATTTAAGTAGATAACTCATCAGTTGTTTGCATCAGAGCGACAATTTTTGAGATAGTTATTAAAACTGTTTAAAGGTTGTCAAACGTTGTTTCTCGTTGTATATCCTTTAATTCTAGAGTAAAATTGATAAATAACGTGTACGAATTTGTTTAAAGCATTTGTTTTGGTTACTCGACGTCTCCGTTCTCGTGTAGCCTACATATTGCGTTTTTTTTTTAATTTGCTTACCGGGCTAAAGGTTAGCATGTTTAAAATACGTAAGTAGTTTTGTTCAACAAATTTGAGTAGATAACTCAGCAGTTGTTTGCATCAGAGCGACAATTTTTGAGATAGTTATTAAAACTGTTTAAAGGTTGTCAAACGTTGTTTCTCGTTGTATATCCTTTAATTCTAGAGTTAAATTGATAAATAACGTGTACGAATTTGTTTAACGCATTTGTTTTGGTTACTCGACGTCTCCGTTCTCGTATAGCCTACATATTGCGTTTTTTTTTTAATTTGCTTACCGGGCTAAAGCTTAGCATGCTTAAAATACGTAAGTCGTTTTGTTCAACAAATTTAAGTAGATAACTCATCAGTTGTTTGCATCAGAGCGACAATTTTTGAGATAGTTATTAAAACTGTTTAAAGGTTGTCAAACGTTGTTTCTCGTTGTATATCCTTTAATTCTAGAGTTAAATTGATAAATAACGTGTACGAATTTGTTTAACGCATTTGTTTTGGTTACTCGATGTCTCCGTTCTCGTGTAGCCTACATATTGCGTTTTTTTTTTAATTTGCTTACCGGGCTAAAGGTTAGCATGTTTAAAATACGTAAGTCGTTTTGTTCATCAAATTTAAGTAGATAACTCATCAGTTGTTTGCATCAGAGCGACAATTTTTGAGATAGTTATTAAAACTGTTTAAAGGTTGTCAAACGTTGTTTCTCGTTGTATATCCTTTAATTCTAGAGTTAAATTGATAAATAACGTGTACGAATTTGTTTAACGCATTTGTTTTGGTTACTCGACGTCTCCGTTCTCGTGTAGCCTACATATTGCGTTTTTTTTAATTTGCTTACCGGGCTAAAGGTTAGCATGCTTAAAATACGTAAGTCGTTTTGTTCAACAAATTTAAGTAGATAACTCATCAGTTGTTTGCATCAGAGCGATAATTTTTGAGATAGTTATTAAAACTGTTTAAAGGTTGTCAAACGTTGTTTCTCGTTGTATATCCTTTAATTCTAGAATTAAATTGATAAATAACGTGTACGAATTTGTTTAACGCATTTGTTTTGGTTACTCGACGTCTCCGTTCTCGTGTAGCCTACATATTGCGTTTTTTTTTTTAATTTGCTTACCAGGCTAAAGGTTAGCATGTTTAAAATACGTAAGTCGTTTTGTTCATCAAATTTAAGTAGATAACTCATCAGTTGTTTGCATCAGAGCGACAATTTTTGAGATAGTTATTAAAACTGTTTAAAGGTTGTCAAACGTTGTTTCTCGTTGTATATCCTTTAATTCTAGAGTTAAATTGATAAATAACGTGTACGAATTTGTTTAACGCATTTGTTTTGGTTACTCGACGTCTCCGTTCTCGTGTAGCCTACATATTGCGTTTTTTTTTAATTTGCTTACCGGGCTAAAGGTTAGCATGTTTAAAATACGTAAGTCGTTTTGTTCATCAAATTTAAGTAGATAACTCAGCAGTTGTTTGCATCAGAGCGACAATTTTTGAGATAGTTATTAAAACTGTTTAAAGGTTGTCAAACGTTGTTTCTCGTTGTATATCCTTTAATTCTAGAGTTAAATTGATAAATAACGTGTACGAATTTGTTTAACGCATTTGTTTTGGTTACTCGACGTCTTCGTTCTCGTGTAGCCTACATATTGCGTTTTTTTTAATTTGCTTACCGGGCTAAAGGTTAGCATGTTTAAAATACGTAAGTCGTTTTGTTCATCAAATTTAAGTAGATAACTCATCAGTTGTTTGCATCAGAGCGACAATTTTTGAGATAGTTATTAAAACTGTTTAAAGGTTGTCAAACGTTGTTTCTCGTTGTATATCCTTTAATTCTAGAGTTAAATTGATAAATAACTTGTACGAATTTGTTTAACGCATTTGTTTTGGTTACTCGACGTCTCCGTTCTCGTGTAGCCTACATATTGCGTTTTTTTTTAATTTGCTTACCGGGCTAAAGGTTAGCATGTTTAAAATACGTAAGTCGTTTTGTTCAACAAATTTAAGTAGATAACTCATCAGTTGTTTGCATCAGAACGACAATTTTTGAGATAGTTATTAAAACTGTTTAAAGGTTGTCAAACGTTGTTTCTCGTTGTATATCCTTTAATTCTAGAGTTAAATTGATAAATAACGTGTACGAATTTGTTTAACGCATTTGCTTTGGTTACTCGACGTCTCTGTTCTCGTGTAGCCTACATATTGCGTTTTTTTTTTAATTTGCTTACCGGGCTAAAGGTTAGCATGTTTAAAATACGTAAGTCGTTTTGTTCAACAAATTTGAGTAGATAACTCAGCAGTTGTTAGCATCAGAGCGACAATTTTTGAGATAGTTATTAAAACTGTTTAAGGGTTGTCAAACGTTGTTTCTCGTTGTATATCCTTTAATTCTAGAGTTAAATTGATAAATAACGTGTACGAATTTGTTTAACGCATTTGTTTTGGTTACTCCACGTCTCCGTTCTCGTATAGCCTACATATTGCGTTTTTTTTTTAATTTGCTTACCGGGCTAAAGGTTAGCATGTTTAAAATACGTAAGTCGTTTTGTTCAACAAATTTGAGTAGATAACTCATCAGTTGTTTGCATCAGAGCGACAATTTTTGAGATAGTTATTGAAACTGTTTAAAGGTTGTCAAACGTAGTTTCTCGTTGTATATCCTTTAATTCTAGAGTTAAATTGATAAATAACGTGTACGAATTTGTTTAACGCATTTGTTTTGGTTACTCGACGTCTCCGTTCTCGTATAGCCTACATATTGCGTTTTTTTTTTTAATTTGCTTACCGGGCTAAAGCTTAGCATGCTTAAAATACGTAAGTCGTTTTGTTCAACAAATTTAAGTAGATAACTCATCAGTTGTTTGCATCAGAGCGACAATTTTTGAGATAGTTATTAAAACTGTTTAAAGGTTGTCAAACGTTGTTTCTCGTTGTATATCCTTTAATTCTAGAGTTAAATTGATAAATAACGTGTACGAATTTGTTTAACGCATTTGTTTTGGTTACTCGATGTCTCCGTTCTCGTGTAGCCTACATATTGCGTTTTTTTTTTAATTTGCTTACCGGGCTAAAGGTTAGCATGTTTAAAATACGTAAGTCGTTTTGTTCATCAAAATTTAAGTAGATAACTCATCAGTTGTTTGCATCAGAGCGACAATTTTTGAGATAGTTATTAAAACTGTTTAAAGGTTGTCAAACGTTGTTTCTCGTTGTATATCCTTTAATTCTAGAGTTAAATTGATAAATAACGTGTACGAATTTGTTTAACGCATTTGTTTTGGTTACTCGACGTCTCTGTTCTCGTGTAGCCTACATATTGCGTTTCTTTTTTAATTTGCTTACCGGGCTAAAGGTTAGCATGTTTAAAATACGTAAGTCGTTTTGTTCAACAAATTTGAGTAGATAACTCAGCAGTTGTTTGCATCAGAGCGGCAATTTTTGAGATAGTTATTAAAACTGTTTAAGGGTTGTCAAACGTTGTTTCTCGTTGTATATCCTTTAATTCTAGAGTTAAATTGATAAATAACGTGTACGAATTTGTTTAACGCATTTGTTTTGGTTACTCCACGTCTTCGTTCTCGTGTAGCCTACATATTGCGTTTTTTTTTTAATTTGCTTACCGGGCTAAAGGTTAGCATGTTTAAAATACGTAAGTCGTTTTGTTCAACAAATTTGAGTAGATAACTCATCAGTTGTTTGCATCAGAGCGACAATTTTTGAGATAGTTATTAAAACTGTTTAAAGGTTGTCAAACGTAGTTTCTCGTTGTATATCCTTTAATTCTAGAGTTAAATTGATAAATAACGTGTAGGAATTTGTTTAACGCATTTGTTTTGGTTACTCGACGTCTCCGTTCTCGTGTAGCCTACATATTGCGTTTTTTTTTAATTTGCTTACCGGGCTAAAGTTAGCATGTTTAAAATACGTAAGTCGTTTTGTTCATCAAATTTAAGTAGATAACTCATCAGTTGTTTGCATCAGAGCCACAATTTTTGAGATAGTTATTAAAACTGTTTAAAGGTTGTCAAACGTTGTTTCTCGTTGTATATCCTTTAATTCTAGAGTTAAATTGATAAATAACGTGTACGAATTTGTTTAACGCATTTGTTTTGGTTACTCGACGTCTCCGTTCTCGTGTAGCCTACATATTGCGTTTTTTTTTAATTTGCTTACCGGGCTAAAGGTTAGCATGCTTAAAATACGTAAGTCGTTTTGTTCAACAAATTTAAGTAGATAACTCATCAGTTGTTTGCATCAGAGCGATAATTTTTGAGATAGTTATTAAAACTGTTTAAAAGTTGTCAAACGTTGTTTCTCGTTGTATATCCTTTAATTCTAGAGTTAAATTGATAAATAACGTGTACGAATTTGTTTAACGCATTTGTTTTGGTTACTTGACGTCTCCGTTCTCGTGTAGCCTACATATTGCGTTTTTTTTTTTAATTTGCTTACCGGGCTAAAGGTTAGCATGTTTAAAATACGTAAGTCGTTTTGTTCAACAAATTTAAGTAGATAACTCATCAGTTGTTTGCATCAGAACGACAATTTTTGAGATAGTTATTAAAACTGTTTAAAGGTTGTCAAACGTTGTTTCTCGTTGTATATCCTTTAATTCTAGAGTTAAATTGATAAATAACGTGTACGAATTTGTTTAACGCATTTGCTTTGGTTACTCGACGTCTCTGTTCTCGTGTAGCCTACATATTGCGTTTTTTTTTAATTTGCTTACCGGGCTAAAGGTTAGCATGTTTAAAATACGTAAGTCGTTTTGTTCAACAAATTTGAGTAGATAACTCAGCAGTTGTTAGCATCAGAGCGACAATTTTTGAGATAGTTATTAAAACTGTTTAAGGGTTGTCAAACGTTGTTTCTCGTTGTATATCCTTTAATTCTAGAGTTAAATTGATAAATAACGTGTACGAATTTGTTTAACGCATTTGTTTTGGTTACTCCACGTCTCCGTTCTCGTATAGCCTACATATTGCGTTTTTTTTTTAATTTGCTTACCGGGCTAAAGGTTAGCATGTTTAAAATACGTAAGTCGTTTTGTTCAACAAATTTGAGTAGATAACTCATCAGTTGTTTGCATCAGAGCGACAATTTTTGAGATAGTTATTAAAACTGTTTAAAGGTTGTCAAACGTAGTTTCTCGTTGTATATCCTTTAATTCTAGAGTTAAATTGATAAATAACGTGTACGAATTTGTTTAACGCATTTGTTTTGGTTACTCGACGTCTCCGTTCTCGTATAGCCTACATATTGCGTTTTTTTTTTTAATTTGCTTACCGGGCTAAAGCTTAGCATGCTTAAAATACGTAAGTCGTTTTGTTCAACAAATTTAAGTAGATAACTCATCAGTTGTTTGCATCAGAGCGACAATTTTGAGATAGTTATTAAAACTGTTTAAAGGTTGTCAAACGTTGTTTCTCGTTGTATATCCTTTAATTCTAGAGTTAAATTGATAAATAACGTGTACGAATTTGTTTAACGCATTTGTTTTGGTTACTCGATGTCTCCGTTCTCGTGTAGCCTACATATTGCGTTTTTTTTTTAATTTGCTTACCGGGCTAAAGGTTAGCATGTTTAAAATACGTAAGTCGTTTTGTTCATCAAATTTAAGTAGATAACTCATCAGTTGTTTGCATCAGAGCGACAATTTTTGAGATAGTTATTAAAACTGTTTAAAGGTTGTCAAACGTTGTTTCTCGTTGTATATCCTTTAATTCTAGAGTTAAATTGATAAATAACGTGTACGAATTTGTTTAACGCATTTGTTTTGGTTACTCGACGTCTCCGTTCTCGTGTAGCCTACATATTGCGTTTTTTTTAATTTGCTTACCGGGCTAAAGGTTAGCATGCTTAAAATACGTAAGTCGTTTTGTTCAACAAATTTAAGTAGATAACTCATCAGTTGTTTGCATCAGAGCGATAATTTTTGAGATAGTTATTAAAACTGTTTAAAGGTTGTCAAACGTTGTTTCTCGTTGTATATCCTTTAATTCTAGAATTAAATTGATAAATAACGTGTACGAATTTGTTTAACGCATTTGTTTTGGTTACTCGACGTCTCCGTTCTCGTGTAGCCTACATATTGCGTTTTTTTTTAAATTTGCTTACCAGGCTAAAGGTTAGCATGTTTAAAATACGTAAGTCGTTTTGTTCATCAAATTTAAGTAGATAACTCATCAGTTGTTTGCATCAGAGCGACAATTTTTGAGATAGTTATTAAAACTGTTTAAAGGTTGTCAAACGTTGTTTCTCGTTGTATATCCTTTAATTCTAGAGTTAAATTGATAAATAACGTGAACGAATTTGTTTAACGCATTTGTTTTGGTTACTCGACGTCTCCGTTCTCGTGTAGCCTACATATTGCGTTTTTTTTTAATTTGCTTACCGGGCTAAAGGTTAGCATGTTTAAAATACGTAAGTCGTTTTGTTCAACAAATTTAAGTAGATAACTCATCAGTTGTTTGCATCAGAGCGACAATTTTGAGATAGTTATTAAAACTGTTTAAAGGTTGTCAAACGTTGTTTCTCGTTGTATATCCTTTAATTCTAGAGTTAAATTGATAAATAACGTGTACGAATTTGTTTAACGCATTTGTTTTGGTTACTCGACGTCTCTGTTCTCGTGTAGCCTACATATTGCGTTTCTTTTTTAATTTGCTTACCGGGCTAAAGGTTAGCATGTTTAAAATACGTAAGTCGTTTTGTTCAACAAATTTGAGTAGATAACTCAGCAGTTGTTTGCATCAGAGCGACAATTTTTGAGATAGTTATTAAAACTGTTTAAGGGTTGTCAAACGTTGTTTCTCGTTGTATATCCTTTAATTCTAGAGTTAAATTGATAAATAACGTGTACGAATTTGTTTAACGCATTTGTTTTGGTTACTCCACGTCTTCGTTCTCGTGTAGCCTACATATTGCGTTTTTTTTTTAATTTGCTTACCGGGCTAAAGGTTAGCATGTTTAAAATACGTAAGTCGTTTTGTTCAACAAATTTGAGTAGATAACTCATCAGTTGTTTGCATCAGAGCGACAATTTTTGAGATAGTTATTAAAACTGTTTAAAGGTTGTCAAACGTAGTTTCTCGTTGTATATCCTTTAATTCTAGAGTTAAATTGATAAATAACGTGTAGGAATTTGTTTAACGCATTTGTTTTGGTTACTCGACGTCTCCGTTCTCGTGTAGCCTACATATTGCGTTTTTTTTTTAATTTGCTTACCGGGCTAAAGTTAGCATGTTTAAAATACGTAAGTCGTTTTGTTCATCAAATTTAAGTAGATAACTCATCAGTTGTTTGCATCAGAGCCACAATTTTTGAGATAGTTATTAAAACTGTTTAAAGGTTGTCAAACGTTGTTTCTCGTTGTATATCCTTTAATTCTAGAGTTAAATTGATAAATAACGTGTACGAATTTGTTTAACGCATTTGTTTTGGTTACTCGACGTCTCCGTTCTCGTGTAGCCTACATATTGCGTTTTTTTTTAATTTGCTTACCGGGCTAAAGGTTAGCATGCTTAAAATACGTAAGTCGTTTTGTTCAACAAATTTAAGTAGATAACTCATCAGTTGTTTGCATCAGAGCGATAATTTTTGAGATAGTTATTAAAACTGTTTAAAAGTTGTCAAACGTTGTTTCTCGTTGTATATCCTTTAATTCTAGAGTTAAATTGATAAATAACGTGTACGAATTTGTTTAACGCATTTGTTTTGGTTACTTGACGTCTCCGTTCTCGTGTAGCCTACATATTGCGTTTTTTTTTTTAATTTGCTTACCGGGCTAAAGGTTAGCATGTTTAAAATACGTAAGTCGTTTTGTTCAACAAATTTAAGTAGATAACTCATCAGTTATTTGCATCAGAGCGACAATTTTTGAGATAGTTATTAAAACTGTTTAAAGGTTGTCAAACGTTGTTTCTCGTTGTATATCCTTTAATTCTAGACTTAAATTGATAAATAACGTGTACGAATTTGTTTAACGCATTTGTTTTGGTTACTCGACGTCTCCGTTCTCGTGTAGCCTACATATTGCGTTTTTTTTTTAATTTGCTTACCGGGCTAAAGGTTAGCATGTTTAAAATACGTAAGTCGTTTTGTTCATCAAATTTAAGTAGATAACTCATCAGTTGTTTGCATCAGAGCGACAATTTTTGAGATAGTTATTAAAACTGTTTAAAGGTTGTCAAACGTTGTTTCTCGTTGTATATCCTTTAATTCTAGAGTTAAATTGATAAATAACGTGTACGAATTTGTTTAACGCATTTGTTTTGGTTACTCGACGTCTCCGTTCTCGTGTAGCCTACATATTGCGTTTTTTTTTAATTTGCTTACCGGGCTAAAGGTTAGCATGTTTAAAATACGTAAGTCGTTTTGTTCATCAAATTTAAGTAGATAACTCATCAGTTGTTTGCATCAGAGCGACAATTTTTGAGATAGTTATTAAAACTGTTTAAAGGTTGTCAAACGTTGTTTCTCGTTGTATATCCTTTAATTCTAGAGTTAAATTGATAAATAACGTGTACGAATTTGTTTAACGCATTTGTTTTGGTTACTGGACGTCTCCGTTCTCGTGTAGCCTACATATTGCGTTTTTTTTTAATTTGCTTACCGGGCTAAAGGTTAGCATGCTTAAAATACGTAAGTCGTTTTGTTCAACAAATTTAAGTAGATAACTCATCAGTTGTTTGCATCAGAGCGATAATTTTTGAGATAGTTATTAAAACTGTTTAAAGATTGTCAAACGTTGTTTCTCGTTGTATATCCTTTAATTCTAGAGTTAAATTGATAAATAACGTGTACGAATTTGTTTAACGCATTTGTTTTGGTTACTCGACGTCTCCGTTCTCGTGTAGCCTACATATTGCGTTTTTTTTAATTTGCTTACCGGGCTAAAGGTTAGCATGCTTAAAATACGTAAGTCGTTTTGTTCAACAAATTTGAGTAGATAACTCAGCAGTTGTTTGCATCAGAGCGACAATTTTTGATATAGTTATTAAAACTGTTTAAAGGTTGTCAAACGTTGTTTCTCGTTGTATATCCATTAATTCTAGAGTTAAATTGATAAATAACGTGTACGAATTTGTTTAACGCATTTGTTTTGGTTACTCGACGTCTCCGTTCTCGTGTAGCCTACATATTGCGTTTTTTTTTAATTTGCTTACCGGGCTAAAGGTTAGCATGTTTAAAATACGTAAGTCGTTTTGTTCATCAAATTTAAGTAGATAACTCATCAGTTGTTTGCATCAGAGCGACAATTTTTGAGATATTTATTAAAACTGTTTAAAGGTTGTCAAACGTTGTTTCTCGTTGTATATCCTTTAATTCTAGAGTTAAATTGATAAATAACGTGTACGAATTTGTTTAACGCATTTGTTTTGGTTACTCGACGTCTCCGTTCTCGTGTAGCCTACATATTGCGTTTTTTTTTAATTTGCTTACCGGGCTAAAGGTTAGCATGTTTAAAATACGTAAGTCGTTTTGTTCAACAAATTTAAGTAGATAACTCATCAGTTGTTTGCATCAGAGCGACAATTTTTGAGATAGTTATTAAAACTGTTTAAAGGTTGTCAAACGTTGTTTCTCGTTGTATATCCTTTAATTCTAGAGTTAAATTGATAAATAACGTGTACGAATTTGTTTAACGCATTTGTTTTGGTTACTCGACGTCTCCGTTCTCGTGTAGCCTACATATTGCGTTTTTTTTAATTTGCTTACCGGGCTAAAGGTTAGCATGTTTAAAATACGTAAGTCGTTTTGTTCATCAAATTTAAGTAGATAACTCAACAGTTGTTTGCATCAGAGCGACAATTTTTGAGATAGTTATTAAAACTGTTTAAAGGTTGTCAAACGTTGTTTCTCGTTGTATATCCTTTAATTCTAGAGTTAAATTGATAAATAACATGTACGAATTTGTTTAACGCATTTGTTTTGGTTACTCGACGTCTCCGTTCTCGTGTAGCCTACATATTGCGTTTTTTTTAATTTGCTTACCGGGCTAAAGGTTAGCATGTTTAAAATACGTAAGTCGTTTTGTTCAACAAATTTAAGTAGATAACTCATCAGTTGTTTGCATCAGAGCGACAATTTTTGAGATAGTTATTAAAACTGTTTAAAGGTTGTCAAACGTTGTTTCTCGTTGTATATCCTTTAATTCTAGAGTTAGATTGATAAATAACGTGTACGAATTTGTTTAACGCATTTGTTTTGGTTACTCGACGTCTCTGTTCTCGTGTAGCCTACATATTGCGTTTTTTTTTTAATTTGCTTACCGGGCTAAAGGTTAGCATGTTTAAAATACGTAAGTCGTTTTGTTCAACAAATTTGAGTAGATAACTCAGCAGTTGTTTGCATCAGAGCGACAATTTTTGAGATAGTTATTAAAACTGTTTAAAGGTTGTCAAACGTTGTTTCTCGTTGTATATCCTTTAATTCTAGAGTTAAATTGATAAATAACGTGTACGAATTTGTTTAACGCATTTGTTTTGGTTACTCCACGTCTCTGTTCTCGTGTAGCCTACATATTGCGTTTTTTTTTTAAATTTGCTTACCGGGCTAAAGGTTTGCATGTTTAAAATACGTAAGTCGTTTTGTTCAACAAATTTGAGTAGATAACTCATCAGTTGTTTGCATCAGAGCAACAATTTTTGAGATAGTTATTAAAACTGTTTAAAGGTTGTCAAACGTTGTTTCTCGTTGTATATCCTTTAATTCTAGAGTTAAATTGATAAATAACGTGTACGAATTTGTTTAACGCATTTGTTTTGGTTACTCGACGTCTCCGTTCTCGTGTAGCCTACATATTGCGTTTTTTTTTTAATTTGCTTACCGGGCTAAAGTTAGCATGTTTAAAATACGTAAGTCGTTTTGTTCATCAAATTTAAGTAGATAACTCATCAGTTGTTTGCATCAGAGCGACAATTTTTGAGATAGTTATTAAAACTGTTTAAAGGTTGTCAAACGTTGTTTCTCGTTGTATATCCTTTAATTCTAGAGTTAAATTGATAAATAGCGTGTACGAATTTGTTTAACGCATTTGTTTTGGTTACTCGACGTCTCCGTTCTCGTGTAGCCTACATATTGCGTTTTTTTTTTTAATTTGCTTACCGGGGTAAAGGTTAGCATGCTTAAAATACGTAAGTCGTTTTGTTCAACAAATTTAAGTAGATAACTCATCAGTTGTTTGCATCAGAGCGATAATTTTTGAGATAGTTATTAAAACTGTTTAAAAGTTGTCAAACGTTGTTTCTCGTTGTATATCCTTTAATTCTAGAGTTAAATTGATAAATAACGTGTACGAATTTGTTTAACGCATTTGTTTTGGTTACTCGACGTCTCCGTTCTCGTGTAGCCTACATATTGCGTTTTTTTTTAATTTGCTTACCGGGCTAAAGGTTAGAATGTTTAAAATACGTAAGTCGTTTTGTTCAACAAATTTAAGTAGATAACTCATCAGTTGTTTGCATCAGAACGACAATTTTTGAGTTAGTTATTAAAACTGTTTAAAGGTTGTCAAACGTTGTTTCTCGTTGTATATCCTTTAATTCTAGAGTTAAATTGATAAATAACGTGTACGAATTTGTTTAACGCATTTGTTTTGGTTACTCGACGTCTCCGTTCTCGTGTAGCCTACATATTGCGTTTTTTTTTAATTTGCTTACCGGGCTAAAGGTTAGCATGTTTAAAATACGTAAGTCGTTTTGTTCATCAAATTTAAGTAGATAACTCATCAGTTGTTTGCATCAGAGCGACAATTTTTGAGATAGTTATTAAAACTGTTTAAAGGTTGTCAAACGTTGTTTCTCGTTGTATATCCTTTAATTCTAGAGTTAAATTGATAAATAACGTGCACGGATTTGTTTAACGCATTTGTTTTGGTTACTCGACGTCTCCGTTCTCGTGTAGCCTACATATTGCGTTTTTTTTTAATTTGCTTACCGGGCTAAAGGTTAGCATGTTTAAAATACGTAAGTCGTTTTGTTCATCAAATTTAAGTAGATAACTCATCAGTTGTTTGCATCAGAGCGAAAATTTTTGAGATAGTTATTAAAACTGTTTAAAGGTTGTCAAACGTTGTTTCTCGTTGTATATCCTTTAATTCTAGAGTTAGATTGATAAATAACGTGTACGAATTTGTTTAACGCATTTGTTTTGGTTACTCGACGTCTCCATTCTCGTGTAGCCTACATATTGCGTTTTTTTTTTTAATTTGCTTACCGGGCTAAAGGTTAGCATGCTTAAAATACGTAAGTCGTTTTGTTCAACAAATTTAAGTAGATAACTCATCAGTTGTTTGCATCAGAGCGATAATTTTTGAGATAGTTATTAAAACTGTTTAAAGGTTGTCAAACGTTGTTTCTCGTTGTATATCCTTTAATTCTAGAGTTAAATTGATAAATAACGTGTACGAATTTGTTTAACGCATTTGTTTTGGTTACTCGACGTCTCCGTTCTCGTGTAGCCTACATATTGCGTTTTTTTTTTTAATTTGCTTACCGGGCTAAAGGTTAGCATGCTTAAAATACGTAAGTCGTTTTGTTCAACAAATTTGAGTAGATAACTCAGCAGTTGTTTGCATCAGAGCGACAATTTTTGAGATAGTTATTAAAACTGTTTAAAGGTCGTCAAACGTTGTTTCTCGTTGTATATCCTTTAATTCTAGAGTTAAATTGATAAATAACGTGTACGAATTTGTTTAACGCATTTGTTTTGGTTACTCGACGTCTCCGTTCTCGTGTAGCCTACATATTGCGTTTTTTTTTTAATTTGCTTACCGGGCTAAAGGTTAGCATGTTTAAAATACGTAAGTCGTTTTGTTCATCAAATTTAAGTAGATAACTCATCAGTTGTTTGCATCAGAGCGACAATTTTTGAGATAGTTATTAAAACTGTTTAAAGGTTGTCAAACGTTGTTTCTCGTTGTATATCCTTTAATTCTAGAGTTAAATTGATAAATAACGTGTACGAATTTGTTTAACATATTTGTTTTGGTTACTCGACGTCTCCGTTCTCGTGTAGCCTACATATTGCGTTTTTTTCTTAATTTGCTTACCGGGCTAAAGGTTAGCATGTTTAAAATACGTAAGTCGTTTTGTTCAACAAATTTAAGTAGATAACTCATCAGTTGTTTGCATCAGAGCGACAATTTTTGAGATAGTTATTAAAACTGTTTAAAGGTTGTCAAACGTTGTTTCTCGTTGTATATCCTTTAATTCTAGAGTTATTGATAAATAACGTGTACGAATTTGTTTAACGCATTTGTTTTGGTTACTCGACGTCTCCGTTCTCGTGTAGCCTACATATTGCGTTTTTTTTTTTAATTTGCTTACCGGGCTAAAGGTTAGCATGCTTAAAATACGTAAGTCGTTTTGTTCAACAAATTTGAGTAGATAACTCATCAGTTGTTTGCATCAGAGCGACAATTTTTGAGATAGTTATTAAAACTGTTTAAAGGTTGTCAAACGTTGTTTCTCGTTATATATCCTTTAATTCTAGAGTTAAATTGATAAATAACGTGTACGAATTTGTTTAACGCATTTGTTTTGGTTATTCGACGTCTCCGTTCTCGTGTAGCCTACATATTGCGTTTTTTTTTTTAATTTGCTTACCGGGATAAAGGTTAGCATGTTTAAAATACGTAAGTCGTTTTGTTCATCAAATTTAAGTAGATAACTCATCAGTTGTTTGCATCAGAGCGACAATTTTTGAGATAGTTATTAAAACTGTTTAAAGGTTGTCAAACGTTGTTTCTCGTTGTATATCCTTTAATTCTAGAGTTAAATTGATAAATAACGTACACGAATTTGTTTAACGCATTTGTTTTGGTTACTCGACGTCTCCGTTCTCGTGTAGCCTACATATTGCTTTTTTTTTTTTAATTTGCTTACCGGGCTAAAGGTTAGCATGCTTAAAATACGTAAGTCGTTTTGTTCAACAAATTTAAGTAGATAACTCATCAGTTGTTTGCATCAGAGCGACAATTTTTGAGATAGTTATTAAAACTGTTTAAAGGTTGTCAAACGTTGTTTCTCGTTGTATATCCTTTAATTCTAGAGTTAAATTGATAAATAACGTGTACGAATTTGTTTAACGCATTTGTTTTGGTTACTCGACGTCTCCGTTCTCGTGTAGCCTACATATTGCGTTTTTTTTTTAATTTGCTTACCGGGCTAAAGGTTAGCATGTTTAAAATACGTAAGTCGTTTTGTTCAACAAATTTAAGTAGATAACTCATCAGTTGTTTGCATCAGAGCGACAATTTTTGAGATAGTTATTAAAACTGTTTAAAGGTTGTCAAACGTTGTTTCTCGTTGTATATCCTTTAATTCTAGAGTTAAATTGATAAATAACGTGTACGAATTTGTTTAACGCATTTGTTTTGGTTACTCGACGTCTCCGTTCTCGTGTAGCCTACATATTGCGTTTTTTTTTTAATTTGCTTACCGGGCTAAAGGTTAGCATGTTTAAAATACGTAAGTCGTTTTGTTCATCAAATTTAAGTAGATAACTCATCAGTTGTTTGCATCAGAGCGACAATTTTTGAGATAGTTATTAAAACTGTTTAAAGGTTGTCAAACGTTGTTTCTCGTTGTATATCCTTTAATTCTAGAGTTAAATTGATAAATAACGTGTACGAATTTGTTTAACGCATTTGTTTTGGTTACTCGACGTCTCCGTTCTCGTGTAGCTTTTTTTTTAATTTGCTTACCGGGCTAAAGGTTAGCATGCTTAAAATACGTAAGTCGTTTTGTTCAACAAATTTAAGTAGATAACTCATCAGTTGTTTGCATCAGAGCGATAATTTTTGAGATAGTTATTAAAACTGTTTAAAGGTTGTCAAACGTTGTTTCTCGTTGTATATCCTTTAATTCTAGAGTTAAATTGATAAATAACGTGTACGAATTTGTTTAACGCATTTGTTTTGGTTACTCGATGTCTCCGTTCTCGTGTAGCCTACATATTGCGTTTTTTTTTTTAATTTGCTTACCGGGCTAAAGGTTAGCATGCTTAAAATACGTAAGTCGTTTTGTTCAACAAATTTGAGTAGATAACTCATCAGTTGTTTGCATCAGAGCGACAATTTTTGAGATAGTTATTAAAACTGTTTAAAGGTTGTCAAACGTTGTTTCTCGTTATATATCCTTTATTTCTAGAGTTAAATTGATAAATAACGTGTACGAATTTGTTTAACGCATTTGTTTTGGTTACTCGACGTCTCCGTTCTCGTGTAGCCTACATATTGCGTTTTTTTTTTTTAATTTGCTTACCGGGCTAAAGGTTAGCATGTTTAAAATACGTAAGTCGTTTTGTTCATCAAATTTAAGTAGATAACTCATCAGTTGTTTGCATCAGAGCGACAATTTTTGAGATAGTTATTAAAACTGTTTAAAGGTTGTCAAACGTTGTTTCTCGTTGTATATCCTTTAATTCTAGAGTTAAATTGCTAAATAACGTGTACGAATTTGTTTAACGCATTTGTTTTGGTTACTCCACGTCTCCGTTCTCGTGTAGCCTACATATTGCGTTTTTTTTTTAATTTGCTTACCGGGCTAAAGGTTTGCATGTTTAAAATACGTAAGTCGTTTTGTTCAACAAATTTGAGTAGATAACTCATCAGTTGTTTGCATCACAGCAACAATTTTTGAGATAGTTATTAAAACTGTTTAAAGGTTGTCAAACGTTGTTTCTCGTTGTATATCCTTTAATTCTAGAGTTAAATTGATAAATAACGTGTACGAATTTGTTTAACGCATTTGTTTTGGTTACTCGACGTCTCCGTTCTCGTGTAGCCTACATATTGCGTTTTTTTTTTAATTTGCTTACCGGGCTAAAGTTAGCATGTTTAAAATACGTAAGTCGTTTTGTTCATCAAATTTAAGTAGATAACTCATCAGTTGTTTGCATCAGAGCGACAATTTTTGAGATAGTTATTAAAACTGTTTAAAGGTTGTCAAACGTTGTTTCTCGTTGTATATCCTTTAATTCTAGAGTTAAATTGATAAATAATGTGTACGAATTTGTTTAACGCATTTGTTTTGGTTACTCGACGTCTCCGTTCTCGTGTAGCCTACATATTGCGTTTTTTTTTTTAATTTGCTTACCGGGGTAAAGGTTAGCATGATTAAAATACGTAAGTCGTTTTGTTCAACAAATTTAAGTAGATAACTCATCAGTTGTTTGCATCAGAGCGATAATTTTTGAGATAGTTATTAAAACTGTTTAAAAGTTGTCAAACGTTGTTTCTCGTTGTATATCCTTTAATTCTAGAGTTAAATTGATAAATAACGTGTACGAATTTGTTTAACGCATTTGTTTTGGTTACTCGACTTCTCCGTTCTCGTGTAGCCTACATATAGCGTTTTTTTTTTAATTTGCTTACCGGGCTAAAAGTTAGCATGTTTAAAATACGTAAGTCGTTTTGTTCAAAAAATTTAAGTAGATAACTCATCAGTTGTTTGCATCAGAACGACAATTTTTGAGTTAGTTATTAAAACTGTTTAAAGGTTGTCAAACGTTGTTTCTCGTGGTATATCCTTTAATTCTAGAGTTAAATTGATAAATAACGTGTACGAATTTGTTTAACGCATTTGTTTTGGTTACTCGACGTCTCCGTTCTCGTGTAGCCTACATATTGCGTTTTTTTTTAATTTGCTTACCATGCTAAAGGTTAGCATGTTTAAAATACGTAAGTCGTTTTGTTCATCAAATTTAAGTAGATAACTCATCAGTTGTTTGCATCAGAGCGACAATTTTTGAGATAGTTATTAAAACTGTTTAAAGGTTGTCAAACGTTGTTTCTTGTTGTATATCCTTTAATTCTAGAGTTAAATTGACAAATAACGTGCACGAATTTGTTTAACGCATTTGTTTTGGTTACTCGACGTCTCCGTTCTCGTGTAGCCTACATATTGCGGTTTTTTTTTAATTTGCTTACCGGGCTAAAGGTTAGCATGTTTAAAATACGTAAGTCGTTTTGTTCATCAAATTTAAGTAGATAACTCATCAGTTGTTTGCATCAGAGCGACAATTTTTGAGATAGTTATTAAAACTGTTTAAAGGTTGTCAAACGTTGTTTCTCGTTGTATATCCTTTAATTCTAGAGTTAAATTGATAAATAACGTGTACGAATTTGTTTAACGCATTTGTTTTGGTTACTCGACGTCTCCATTCTCGTGTAGCCTACATATTGCGTTTTTTTTTTTAATTTGCTTACCGGGCTAAAGGTTAGCATGCTTAAAATACGTAAGTCGTTTTGTTCAACAAATTTAAGTAGATAACTCATCAGTTGTTTGCATCAGAGCGATAATTTTTGAGATAGTTATTAAAACTGTTTAAAGGTTGTCAAACGTTGTTTCTCGTTGTATATCCTTTAATTCTAGAATTAAATTGATAAATAACGTGTACGAATTTGTTTAACGCATTTGTTTTGGTTACTCGACGTCTCCGTTCTCGTGTAACCTACATATTGCGTTTTTTTTTAATTTGCTTACCGGGCTAAAGGTTAGCATGTTTAAAATACGTAAGTCGTTTTGTTCATCAAATTTAAGTAGATAACTCATCAGTTGTTTGCATCAGAGCGACAATTTTTGAGATAGTTATTAAAACTGTTTAAAGGTTGTCAAACGTTGTTTCTCGTTGTATATCCTTTAATTCTAGAGTTAAATTGATAAATAACGTGTACGAATTTGTTTAACGCATTTTTTTTGGTTACTCGACGTCTCCGTTCTCGTGTAGCCTACATATTGCGTTTTTTTTTAATTTGCTTACCGGGCTAAAGGTTAGCATGTTTAAAATACGTAAGTCGTTTTGTTCATCAAATTTAAGTAGATAACTCATCAGTTGTTTGCATCAGAGCGACAATTTTTGAGATAGTTATTAAAACTGTTTAAAGGTCGTCAAACGTTGTTTCTCGTTGTATATCCTTTAATTCTAGAGTTAAATTGATAAATAACGTGTACGAATTTGTTTAACGCATTTGTTTTGGTTACTCGACGTCTCCGTTCTCGTGTAGCCTACATATTGCGTTTTTTTTTTATTTGCTTACCGGGCTAAAGGTTAGCATGCTTAAAATACGTAAGTCGTTTTGTTCAACAAATTTAAGTCGATAACTCATCAGTTGTTTGCATCAGAGCGACAATTTTTGAGATAGTTATTAAAACTGTTTAAAGGTTGTCAAACGTTGTTTCTCGTTGTATATCCTTTAATTCTAGAGTTAAATTGATAAATAACGTGTACGAATTTGTTTAACGCATTTGTTTTGGTTACTCGACGTCTCCGTTCTCGTGTAGCCTACATATTGCGTTTTTTTTTTAATTTGCTTACCGGGCTAAAGGTTAGCATGTTTAAAATACGTAAGTCGTTTTGTTGATCAAATTTAAGTAGATAACTCATCAGTTGTTTGCATCAGAGCGACAATATTTGAGATAGTTATTAAAACTGTTTAAAGGTTGTCAAACGTTGTTTCTCGTTGTATATCCTTTAATTCTGGAGTTAAATTAATAAATAACGTGTACGAATTTGTTTAACGCATTTGTTTTGGTTACTCGACGTCTCCTTTCTCGTGTAGCCTACATATTGCGTTTTTTTTTTAATTTGCTTACCGGGCTGAAGGTTAGCATGTTTAAAATACGTAAGTCGTTTTGTTCATCAAATTAAGTAGATAACTCATCAGTTGTTTGCATCAGAGCGACAATTTTTGAGATAGTTATTAAAACTGTTTAAAGGTTGTCAAACGTTGTTTCTCGTTGTATATCCTTTAATTCTGGAGTTAAATTGATAAATAACGTGTACGAATTTGTTTAACGCATTTGTTTTGGTTACTCGACGTCTCCTTTCTCGTGTAGCCTACATATTGCGTTTTTTTTTTAATTTGCTTACCGGGCTAAAGGTTAGCATGCTTAAAATACGTAAGTCGTTTTGTTCAACAAATTTAAGTAGATAACTCATCAGTTGTTTGCATCAGAGCGACAATTTTTGAGATAGTTATTAAAACTGTTTAAAGGTTGTCAAACGTTGTTTCTCGTTGTATATCCTTTAATTCTAGAGCTAAATTGATAAATAACGTGTACGAATTTGTTTAACGCATTTGTTTTGGTTACTCGACGTCTCCATTCTCGTGTAGCCTACATATTGCGTTTTTTTTAATTTGCTTACCGGGCTAAAGGTTAGCATGCTTAAAATACGTAAGTCGTTTTGTTCAACAAATTTGAGTAGATAACTCAGCAGTTGTTTGCATCAGAGCGACAATTTTTGAGATAGTTATTAAAACTGTTTAAAGGTTGTCAAACGTTGTTTCTCGTTGTATATCCTTTAATTCTAGAGTTAAATTGATAAATAACGTGTACGAATTTGTTTAACGCATTTGTTTTGGTTACTCGACGTCTCCGTTCTCGTGTAGCCTACATATTGCGTTTTTTTTTTAATTTGCTTACCGGGCTAAAGGTTAGCATGTTTAAAATACGTAAGTCGTTTTTTCATCAAATTTAAGTAGATAACTCATCAGTTGTTTGCATCAGAGCGACAATTTTTGAGATAGTTATTAAAACTGTTTAAAGGTTGTCAAACGTTGTTTCTCGTTGTATATCCTTTAATTCTAGAGTTAAATTGATAAATAACGTGTACGAATTTGTTTAACGCATTTGTTTTGGTTACTCGACGTCTCCGTTCTCGTGTAGCCTACATATTGCGTTTTTTTTTTAGTTTGCTTACCGGGCTAAAGGTTAGCATGTTTAAAATACGTAAGTCGTTTTGTTCATCAAATTTAAGTAGATAACTCATCAGTTGTTTGCATCAGAGCGACAATTTTTGAGATAGTTATTAAAACTGTTTAAAGGTTGTCAAACGTTGTTTCTCGTTGTATATCCTTTAATTCTAGAGTTAAATTGATAAATAACGTGTACAAATTTGTTTAACGCATTTGTTTTGGTTACTCGACGTCTCCGTTCTCGTGTAGCCTACATATTGCGTTTTTTTTTAGTTTGCTTACCGGGCTAAAGGTTAGCATGTTTAAAATACGTAAGTCGTTTTGTTCATCAAATTTAAGTAGATAACTCATCAGTTGTTTGCATCAGAGCGACAATTTTTGAGATAGTTATTAAAACTGTTTAACGTCGTCAAACGTTGTTTCTCGTTGTATATCCTTTAATTCTAGAGTTAAATTGATAAATAACGTGTACGAATTTGTTTAACGCATTTGTTTTGGTTACTCGACGTCTCCGTTCTCGTGTAGCCTACATATTGCGTTTTTTTTTAATTTGCTTACCGGGCTAAAGGTTAGCATGCTTAAAATACGTAAGTCGTTTTGTTCAACAAATTTAAGTCGATAACTCATCAGTTGTTTGCATCAGAGCGACAATTTTTGAGATAGTTATTAAAACTGTTTAAAGGTTGTCAAACGTTGTTTCTCGTTGTATATCCTTTAATTCTAGAGTTAAATTGATAAATAACGTGTACGAATTTGTTTAACGCATTTGTTTTGGTTACTCGACGTCTCCGTTCTCGTGTAGCCTACATATTGCGTTTTTTTTTTAATTTGCTTACCGGGCTAAAGGTTAGCATGTTTAAAATACGTAAGTCGTTTTGTTGATCAAATTTAAGTAGATAACTCATCAGTTGTTTGCATCAGAGCGACAATATTTGAGATAGTTATTAAAACTGTTTAAAGGTTGTCAAACGTTGTTTCTCGTTGTATATCCTTTAATTCTGGAGTTAAATTGATAAATAACGTGTACGAATTTGTTTAACGCATTTGTTTTGGTTACTCGACGTCTCCTTTCTCGTGTAGCCTACATATTGCGTTTTTTTTTTAATTTGCTTACCGGGCTAAAGGTTAGCATGTTTAAAATACGTAAGTCGTTTTGTTCATCAAATTAAGTAGATAACTCATCAGTTGTTTGCATCAGAGCGACAATTTTTGAGATAGTTATTAAAACTGTTTAAAGGTTGTCAAACGTTGTTTCTCGTTGTATATCCTTTAATTCTAGAGTTAAATTGATAAATAACGTGTACGAATTTGTTTAACATATTTGTTTTGGTTACTCGACGTCTCCGTTCTCGTGTAGCCTACATATTGCGTTTTTTTTTAATTTGCTTACCGGGCTAAAGGTTAGCATGCTTAAAATACGTAAGTCGTTTTGTTCAACAAATTTAAGTAGATAACTCATCAGTTGTTTGCATCAGAGCGACAATTTTTGAGATAGTTATTAAAACTGTTTAAAGGTTGTCAAACGTTGTTTCTCGTTGTATATCCTTTAATTCTAGAGTTAAATTGATAAATAACGTGTACGAATTTGTTTAACGCATTTGTTTTGGTTACTCGACGTCTCCGTTCTCGTGTAGCCTACATATTGCGTTTTTTTTTTTAATTTGCTTACCGGGCTAAAGGTTAGCATGCTTAAAATACGTAAGTCATTTTGTTCAACAAATTTGAGTAGATAACTCATCAGTTGTTTGCATCAGAGCGACAATTTTTGAGATAGTTATTAAAACTGTTTAAAGGCTGTCAAACGTTGTTTCTCGTTATATATCCTTTAATTCTAGAGTTAAATTGATAAATAACGTGTACGAATTTGTTTAACGCATTTGTTTTGGTTACTCGACGTCTCCGTTCTCGTGTAGCCTACATATTGCGTTTTTTTTTTTAATTTGCTTACCGGGCTAAAGGTTAGCATGTTTAAAATACGTAAGTCGTTTTGTTCATCAAATTTAAGTAGATAACTCATCAGTTGTTTGCATCAGAGCGACAATTTTTGAGATAGTTATTAAAACTGTTTAAAGGTTGTCAAACGTTGTTTCTCGTTGTATATCCTTTAATTCTAGAGTTAAATTGATAAATAACGTGCACGAATTTGTTTAACGCATTTGTTTTAGTTACTCGACGTCTCCGTTCTCGTGTAACCTACATATTGCGTTTTTTTTTTTAATTTGCTTACCGGGCTAAAGGTTAGCATGCTTAAAATACGTAAGTCGTTTTGTTCAACAAATTTAAGTAGATAACTCATCAGTTGTTTGCATCAGAGCGACAATTTTTGAGATAGTTATTAAAACTTTTTAAAGGTTGTCAAACGTTGTTTCTCGTTGTATATCCTTTAATTCTAGAGTTAAATTGATAAATAACGTGTACGAATTTGTTTAACGCATTTGTTTTGGTTACTCGACGTCTCCGTTCTCGTGTAGCCTACCTATTGCGTTTTTTTTTTAATTTGCTTACCGGGCTAAAGGTTAGCATGTTTAAAATACGTAAGTCGTTTTGTTCAACAAATTTAAGTAGATAACTCATCAGTTGTTTGCATCAGAGCGACAATTTTTGAGATAGTTATTAAAACTGTTTAAAGGTTGTCAAACGTTGTTTCTCGTTGTATATCCTTTAATTCTAGAGTTAAATTGATAAATAACGTGTACGAATTTGTTTAACGCATTTGTTTTGGTTACTCGAAGTCTCCGTTCTCGTGTAGCCTACATATTGCGTTTTTTTTTTAATTTGCTTACCGGGCTAAAGGTTAGCATGTTTAAAATACGTAAGTCGTTTTGTTCATCAAATTTAAGTAGATAACTCATCAGTTGTTTGCATCAGAGCGACAATTTTTGAGATAGTTATTAAAACTGTTTAAAGGTTGTCAAACGTTGTTTCTCGTTGTATATCCTTTAATTCTAGAGTTAAATTGATAAATAACGTGTACGAATTTGTTTAACGCCTTTTTTTTTTGGTTACTCGACGTCTCCGTTCTCGTGTAGATTTTTTTTTAATTTGCTTACCGGGCTAAAGGTTAGCATGCTTAAAATACGTAAGTCGTTTTGTTCAACAAATTTAAGTAGATAACTCATCAGTTGTTTGCATCAGAGCGATAATTTTTGAGATAGTTATTAAAACTGTTTAAAGGTTGTCAAACGTTGTTTCTCGTTGTATATCCTTTAATTCTAGAGTTAAATTGATAAATAACGTGTACGAATTTGTTTAACGTATTTGTTTTGGTTACTCGACGTCTCCGTTCTCGTGTAGCCTACATATTGCGTTTTTTTTTTTAATTTGCTTACCGGGCTAAAGGTTAGCATGCTTAAAATACGTAAGTCGTTTTGTTCAACAAATTTAAGTAAATAACTCATCAGTTGTTTGCATCAGAGCGATAATTTTTGAGATAGTTATTAAAACTGTTTAAAGGTTGTCAAACGTTGTTTCTCGTTGTATATCCTTTAATTCTAGAGTTAAATTGATAAATAACGTGTACGAATTTGTTTAAAGCATTTGTTTTGGTTACTCGACGTCTCCGTTCTCGTGTAGCCTACATATTGCGTTTTTTTTTTTAATTTGCTTACCGGGCTAAAGGTTAGCATGTTTAAAATTAGTAAGTCGTTTTGTTCATCAAATTTAAGTAGATAATTCATCAGTTGCTTGCATCAGAGCGACAATTTTTGAGATAGTTATTAAAACTGTTTAAAGGTTGTCAAACGTTGTTTCTCGTTGTATATCCTTTAATTCTAGAGTTAAATTGATAAATAACGTGTACGAATTTGTTTAACGCATTTGTTTTGGTTACTCGACGTCTCCGTTCTCGTGTAGCTTTTTTTTTAATTTGCTTACCGGGCTAAAGGTTAGCATGCTTAAAATACGTAAGTCGTTTTGTTCAACAAATTTAAGAAGATAACTCATCAGTTGTTTGCATCAGAGCGACAATTTTTGAGATAGTTATTAAAACTGTTTAAAGGTTGTCAAACGTTGTTTCTCGTTGTATATCCTTTAATTCTAGAGTTAAATTGATAAATAACGTGTACGAATTTGTTTAACGCATTTGTTTTGGTTACTCGACGTCTCCGTTCTCGTGTAGCCTACATATTGCGTTTTTTTTAAATTTGCTTACCGGGCTAAAGGTTAGCATGTTTAAAATACGTAAGTCGTTTTGTTCAACAAATTTAAGTAGATAACTCATCAGTTGTTTGCATCAGAGCGACAATTTTTGAGATAGTTATTAAAACTGTTTAAAGGTTGTCAAACGTTGTTTCTCGTTGTATATCCTTTAATTGTAGAGTTAAATTGATAAATAACGTGTACGAATTTGTTTAACGCATTGTTTTGGTTACTCGACGTCTCCGTTCTCGTGTAGCCTACATATTGCGGTTTTTTTTTTTTAATTTGCTTACCGGGCTAAAGGTTAGCATGTTTAAAATACGTAAGTCATTTTGTTCAACAAATTTAAGTAGATAACTCATCAGTTGTTTGCATCAGAGCGACAATTTTTGAGATAGTTATTAAAACTGTTTAAAGGTTGTCAAACGTTGTTTCTCGTTGTATATCCTTTAATTCTAGAGTTAAATTGATAAATAACGTGTACGAATTTGTTTATCGCATTTGTTTTGGCTACTCGACGTCTCCGTTCTCGTGTAGCCTACATATTGCGTTTTTTTTTTAATTTGCTTACCGGGCTAAAGGTTAGCATGTTTAAAATACGTAAGTCGTTTTGTTCATCAAATTTAAGTAGATAACTCATCAGTTGTTTGCATCAGAGCGACAATTTTTGAGATAGTTATTAAAACTGTTTAAAGGTTGTCAAACGTTGTTTCTCGTTGTATATCCTTTAATTCTAGAGTTAAATTGATAAATAAAGTGTACGAATTTGTTTAACGCATTTGTTTTGGTTACTCGACGTCTCCGTTCTCGTGTAGCCTACATATTGCGTTTTTTTTTTAATTTGCTTACCGGGCTAAAGGTTAGCATGTTTAAAATACGTAAGTCGTTTTGTTCATCAAATTTAAGTAGATAACTCATCAGTTGTTTGCATCAGAGCGACAATTTTTGAGATAGTTATTAAAACTGTTTAAAGGTTGTCAAACGTTGTTTCTCGTTGTATATCCTTTAATTCTAGAGTTAAATTGATAAATAACGTGTACGAATTTGTTTAACGCATTTGTTTTGGTTACTCGACGTCTCCGTTCTCGTGTAGCTTTTTTTTTAATTTGTTTACCGGGCTAAAGGTTAGCATGTTTAAAATACGTAAGTCGTTTTGTTCATCAAATTTAAGTAGATAACTCATCAGTTGTTTGCATCAGAGCGACAATTTTTGAGATAGTTATTAAAACTGTTTAAAGGTTGTCAAACGTTGTTTCTCGTTGTATATCCTTTAATTCTAGAGTTAAATTGATAAATAACGTGTACCAATTTGTTTAACGCATTTGTTTTGGTTACTCGACGTCTCCGTTCTCGTGTAGCCTACATATTGCGTTTTTTTTTTAATTTGCTTACCGGGCTAAAGGTTAGCATGTTTAAAATACGTAAGTCGTTTTGTTCAACAAATTTAAGTAGATAACTCATCAGTTGTTTGCATCAGAGCGACAATTTTTGAGATAGTTATTAAAACTGTTTAAAGGTTGTCAAACGTTGTTTCTCGTTGTATATCCTTTAATTCTAGAGTTAAATTGATAAATAACGTGTACGAATTTGTTTAACGCATTTGTTTTGGTTACTCGACGTCTCCGTTCTCGTGTAGCCTACATATTGCGTTTTTTTTTTAATTTGCTTACCGGGCTAAAGGTTAGCATGTTTAAAATACGTAAGTCGTTTTGTTCATCAAATTTAAGTAGATAACTCATCAGTTGTTTGCATCAGAGCGACAATTTTTGAGATAGTTATTAAAACTGTTTAAAGGTTGTCAAACGTTGTTTCTCGTTGTATATCCTTTAATTCTAGAGTTAAATTGATAAATAAAGTGTACGAATTTGTTTATCGCATTTGTTTTGGCTACTCGACGTCTCCGTTCTCGTGTAGCCTACATATTGCGTTTTTTTTTTAATTTGCTTACCGGGCTAAAGGTTAGCATGTTTAAAATACGTAAGTCGTTTTGTTCATCAAATTTAAGTAGATAACTCATCAGTTGTTTGCATCAGAGCGACAATTTTTGAGATAGTTATTAAAACTGTTTAAAGGTTGTCAAACGTTGTTTCTCGTTGTATATCCTTTAATTCTAGAGTTAAATTGATAAATAACGTGTACGAATTTGTTTATCGCATTTGTTTTGGCTACTCGACGTCTCCGTTCTCGTGTAGCCTACATATTGCGTTTTTTTTTTAATTTGCTTACCGGGCTAAAGGTTAGCATGTTTAAAATACGTAAGTCGTTTTGTTCATCAAATTTAAGTAGATAACTCATCAGTTGTTTGCATCAGAGCGACAATTTTTGAGATAGTTATTAAAACTGTTTAAAGGTTGTCAAACGTTGTTTCTCGTTGTATATCCTTTAATTCTAGAGTTAAATTGATAAATAAAGTGTACGAATTTGTTTAACGCATTTGTTTTGGTTACTCGACGTCTCCGTTCTCGTGTAGCCTACATATTGCGTTTTTTTTTTAATTTGCTTACCGGGCTAAAGGTTAGCATGTTTAAAATACGTAAGTCGTTTTGTTCATCAAATTTAAGTAGATAACTCATCAGTTGTTTGCATCAGAGCGACAATTTTTGAGATAGTTATTAAAACTGTTTAAAGGTTGTCAAACGTTGTTTCTCGTTGTATATCCTTTAATTCTAGAGTTAAATTGATAAATAACGTGTACGAATTTGTTTAACGCATTTGTTTTGGTTACTCGACGTCTCCGTTCTCGTGTAGCTTTTTTTTTAATTTGTTTACCGGGCTAAAGGTTAGCATGTTTAAAATACGTAAGTCGTTTTGTTCATCAAATTTAAGTAGATAACTCATCAGTTGTTTGCATCAGAGCGACAATTTTTGAGATAGTTATTAAAACTGTTTAAAGGTTGTCAAACGTTGTTTCTCGTTGTATATCCTTTAATTCTAGAGTTAAATTGATAAATAACGTGTACCAATTTGTTTAACGCATTTGTTTTGGTTACTCGACGTCTCCGTTCTCGTGTAGCCTACATATTGCGTTTTTTTTTTAATTTGCTTACCGGGCTAAAGGTTAGCATGTTTAAAATACGTAAGTCGTTTTGTTCAACAAATTTAAGTAGATAACTCATCAGTTGTTTGCATCAGAGCGACAATTTTTGAGATAGTTATTAAAACTGTTTAAAGGTTGTCAAACGTTGTTTCTCGTTGTATATCCTTTAATTCTAGAGTTAAATTGATAAATAACGTGTACGAATTTGTTTAACGCCTTTTTTTTTTGGTTACTCGACGTCTCCGTTCTCGTGTAGATTTTTTTTTAATTTGCTTACCGGGCTAAAGGTTAGCATGCTTAAAATACGTAAGTCGTTTTGTTCAACAAATTTAAGTAGATAACTCATCAGTTGTTTGCATCAGAGCGATAATTTTTGAGATAGTTATTAAAACTGTTTAAAGGTTGTCAAACGTTGTTTCTCGTTGTATATCCTTTAATTCTAGAGTTAAATTGATAAATAACGTGTACGAATTTGTTTAACGTATTTGTTTTGGTTACTCGACGTCTCCGTTCTCGTGTAGCCTACATATTGCGTTTTTTTTTTTTAATTTGCTTACCGGGCTAAAGGTTAGCATGCTTAAAATACGTAAGTCGTTTTGTTCAACAAATTTAAGTAAATAACTCATCAGTTGTTTGCATCAGAGCGATAATTTTTGAGATAGTTATTAAAACTGTTTAAAGGTTGTCAAACGTTGTTTCTCGTTGTATATCCTTTAATTCTAGAGTTAAATTGATAAATAACGTGTACGAATTTGTTTAAAGCATTTGTTTTGGTTACTCGACGTCTCCGTTCTCGTGTAGCCTACATATTGCGTTTTTTTTTTTAATTTGCTTACCGGGCTAAAGGTTAGCATGTTTAAAATTAGTAAGTCGTTTTGTTCATCAAATTTAAGTAGATAATTCATCAGTTGCTTGCATCAGAGCGACAATTTTTGAGATAGTTATTAAAACTGTTTAAAGGTTGTCAAACGTTGTTTCTCGTTGTATATCCTTTAATTCTAGAGTTAAATTGATAAATAACGTGTACGAATTTGTTTAACGCATTTGTTTTGGTTACTCGACGTCTCCGTTCTCGTGTAGCTTTTTTTTTAATTTGCTTACCGGGCTAAAGGTTAGCATGCTTAAAATACGTAAGTCGTTTTGTTCAACAAATTTAAGAAGATAACTCATCAGTTGTTTGCATCAGAGCGACAATTTTTGAGATAGTTATTAAAACTGTTTAAAGGTTGTCAAACGTTGTTTCTCGTTGTATATCCTTTAATTCTAGAGTTAAATTGATAAATAACGTGTACGAATTTGTTTAACGCATTTGTTTTGGTTACTCGACGTCTCCGTTCTCGTGTAGCCTACATATTGCGTTTTTTTTAAATTTGCTTACCGGGCTAAAGGTTAGCATGTTTAAAATACGTAAGTCGTTTTGTTCAACAAATTTAAGTAGATAACTCATCAGTTGTTTGCATCAGAGCGACAATTTTTGAGATAGTTATTAAAACTGTTTAAAGGTTGTCAAACGTTGTTTCTCGTTGTATATCCTTTAATTGTAGAGTTAAATTGATAAATAACGTGTACGAATTTGTTTAACGCATTGTTTTGGTTACTCGACGTCTCCGTTCTCGTGTAGCCTACATATTGCGTTTTTTTTTTTTAATTTGCTTACCGGGCTAAAGGTTAGCATGTTTAAAATACGTAAGTCATTTTGTTCAACAAATTTAAGTAGATAACTCATCAGTTGTTTGCATCAGAGCGACAATTTTTGAGATAGTTATTAAAACTGTTTAAAGGTTGTCAAACGTTGTTTCTCGTTGTATATCCTTTAATTCTAGAGTTAAATTGATAAATAACGTGTACGAATTTGTTTATCGCATTTGTTTTGGCTACTCGACGTCTCCGTTCTCGTGTAGCCTACATATTGCGTTTTTTTTTTAATTTGCTTACCGGGCTAAAGGTTAGCATGTTTAAAATACGTAAGTCGTTTTGTTCATCAAATTTAAGTAGATAACTCATCAGTTGTTTGCATCAGAGCGACAATTTTTGAGATAGTTATTAAAACTGTTTAAAGGTTGTCAAACGTTGTTTCTCGTTGTATATCCTTTAATTCTAGAGTTAAATTGATAAATAAAGTGTACGAATTTGTTTAACGCATTTGTTTTGGTTACTCGACGTCTCCGTTCTCGTGTAGCCTACATATTGCGTTTTTTTTTTTAATTTGCTTACCGGGCTAAAGGTTAGCATGTTTAAAATACGTAAGTCGTTTTGTTCATCAAATTTAAGTAGATAACTCATCAGTTGTTTGCATCAGAGCGACAATTTTTGAGATAGTTATTAAAACTGTTTAAAGGTTGTCAAACGTTGTTTCTCGTTGTATATCCTTTAATTCTAGAGTTAAATTGATAAATAACGTGTACGAATTTGTTTAACGCATTTGTTTTGGTTACTCGACGTCTCCGTTCTCGTGTAGCTTTTTTTTTAATTTGTTTACCGGGCTAAAGGTTAGCATGTTTAAAATACGTAAGTCGTTTTGTTCATCAAATTTAAGTAGATAACTCATCAGTTGTTTGCATCAGAGCGACAATTTTTGAGATAGTTATTAAAACTGTTTAAAGGTTGTCAAACGTTGTTTCTCGTTGTATATCCTTTAATTCTAGAGTTAAATTGATAAATAACGTGTACCAATTTGTTTAACGCATTTGTTTTGGTTACTCGACGTCTCCGTTCTCGTGTAGCCTACATATTGCGTTTTTTTTTTAATTTGCTTACCGGGCTAAAGGTTAGCATGTTTAAAATACGTAAGTCGTTTTGTTCAACAAATTTAAGTAGATAACTCATCAGTTGTTTGCATCAGAGCGACAATTTTTGAGATAGTTATTAAAACTGTTTAAAGGTTGTCAAACGTTGTTTCTCGTTGTATATCCTTTAATTCTAGAGTTAAATTGATAAATAACGTGTACGAATTTGTTTAACGCATTTGTTTTGGTTACTCGACGTCTCCGTTCTCGTGTAGCCTACATATTGCGTTTTTTTTTTAATTTGCTTACCGGGCTAAAGGTTAGCATGTTTAAAATACGTAAGTCGTTTTGTTCAACAAATTTAAGTAGATAACTCATCAGTTGTTTGCATCAGATCGACAATTTTTGAGATAGTTATTAAAACTGTTTAAAGGTTGTCAAACGTTGTTTCTCGTTGTATATCCTTTAATTCTAGAGTTAAATTGATAAATAACGTGTACGAATTTGTTTAACGTATTTGTTTTGGTTACTCGACGTCTCCGTTCTCGTGTAGCCTACATATTGCGTTTTTTTTTAATTTGCTTACCGGGCTAAAGGTTAGCATGTTTAAAATACGTAAGTCGTTTTGTTCAACAAATTTAAGTAGATAACTCATCAGTTGTTTGCATCAGAGCGACAATTTTTGAGATAGTTATTAAAACTGTTTAAAGGTTGTCAAACGTTGTTTCTCGTTGTATATCCTTTAATTCTAGAGTTAAATTGATAAATAACGTGTACGAATTTGTTTAACGCATTTGTTTTGGTTACTCGACGTCTCCGTTCTCGTGTAGCCTACATATTGCGTTTTTTTTTTTTAATTTGCTTACCGGGCTAAAGGTTAGCATGTTTAAAATACGTAAGTCGTTTTGTTCAACAAATTTAAGTAGATAACTCATCAGTTGTTTGCATCAGATCGACAATTTTTGAGATAGTTATTAAAACTGTTTAAAGGTTGTCAAACGTTGTTTCTCGTTGTATATCCTTTAATTCTAGAGTTAAATTGATAAATAACGTGTACGAATTTGTTTAACGTATTTGTTTTGGTTACTCGACGTCTCCGTTCTCGTGTAGCCTACATATTGCGTTTTTTTTTTAATTTGCTTACCGGGCTAAAGGTTAGCATGTTTAAAATACGTAAGTCGTTTTGTTCAACAAATTTAAGTAGATAACTCATCAGTTGTTTGCATCAGAGCGACAATTTTTGAGATAGTTATTAAAACTGTTTAAAGGTTGTCAAACGTTGTTTCTCGTTGTATATCCTTTAATTCTAGAGTTAAATTGATAAATAACGTGTACGAATTTGTTTAACGCATTTGTTTTGGTTACTCGACGTCTCGGTTCTCGTGTAGCCTACATATTGCGTTTTTTTTTTAATTTGCTTACCGGGATAAAGGTTAGCATGTTTAAAATACGTAAGTCGTTTTGTTCAACAAATTTAAGTAGATAACTCATCAGTTGTTTGCATCAGAGCGACAATTTTTGAGATAGTTATTAAAACTGTTTAAAGGTTGTCAAACGTTGTTTCTCGTTGTATATCCTTTAATTCTAGAGTTAAATTTATAAATAACGTGTACGAATTTGTTTAACGCATTTGTGATGGTTACTCGACGTCTCCGTTCTCGTGTAGCCTACATATTGCGTTTTTTTTTTAATTTTCTTACCGGGCTAAAGGTTAGCATGCTTAAAATACGTAAGTCGTTTTGTTCAACAAATTTGAGTAGATAACTCATCACTTGTTTGCATCAGAGGGACAATTTTTGAGATAGTTATTAAAACTGTTTAAAGGTTGTCAAACGTTGTTTCTCGTTGTATATCCTTTAATTCTAGAGTTAAATTGATAAATAACGTGTACGAATTTGTTTAACGCATTTGTTTTGGTTACTCGACGTCTCCGTTCTCGTGTAGCCTACATATTGCGTTTTTTTTTTAATTTGCTTACCGGGCTAAAGGTTAGCATGCTTAAAATACGTAAGTCGTTTTGTTCAACAAATTTAAGCAGATAACTCATCAGTTGTTTGCATCAGAGCGACAATTTTTGAGATAGTTATTAAAACTGTTTAAAGGTTGTCAAACGTTGTTTCTCGTTGTATATCCTTTAATTCTAGAGTTAAATTGATAAATAACGTGTACGAATTTGTTTAACGCATTTGTTTTGGTTACTCGACGTCTCCGTTCTCGTGTAGCCTACATATTGCGTTTTTTTTTTAATTTTCTTACCGGGCTAAAGGTTAGCATGCTTAAAATACGTAAGTCGTTTTGTTCAACAAATTTGAGTAGATAACTCATCACTTGTTTGCATCAGAGGGACAATTTTTGCAGATAGTTATTAAAACTGTTTAAAGGTTGTCAAACGTTGTTTCTCGTTGTATATCCTTTAATTCTAGAGTTAAATTGATAAATAACGTGTACGAATTTGTTTAACGCATTTGTTTTGGTTACTCGACGTCTCCGTTCTCGTGTAGCCTACATATTGCGTTTTTTTTTTTAATTTGCTTACCGCGCTAAAGGTTAGCATGCTTAAAATACGTAAGTCGTTTTGTTCAACAAATTTAAGTAGATAACTCATCAGTTGTTTGCATTAGAGCGACAATTTTTGAGATAGTTATTAAAACTGTTTAAAGGTTGTCAAACGTTGTTTCTCGTTGTATATCCTTTAATTCTAGAGTTAAATTGATAAATAACTTGTACGAATTTGTTTAACGCATTTGTTTTGGTTACTCGACGTCTCCGTTCTCGTGTAGCCTACATATTGCGTTTTTTTTTTAATTTGCTTACCGGGCTAAAGGTTAGCATGCTTAAAATACGTAAGTCGTTTTGTTCAACAAATTTAAGCAGATAACTCATCAGTTGTTTGCATCAGAGCGACAATTTTTGAGATAGTTATTAAAACTGTTTAAAGGTTGTCAAACGTTGTTTCTCGTTGTATATCCTTTAATTCTAGAGTTAAATTGATAAATAACGTGTACGAATTTGTTTAACGCATTTGTTTTGGTTACTCGACGTCTCCGTTCTCGTGTAGCCTACATATTGCGTTTTTTTTTTAATTTGCTTACCGGGCTAAAGGTTAGCATGCTTAAAATACGTAAGTCGTTTTGTTCAACAAATTTAAGTAGATAACTCATCAGTTGTTTGCATCAGAGCGACAATTTTTGAGATAGTTATTAAAACTGTTTAAAGGTTGTCAAACGTTGTTTCTCGTTGTATATCCTTTAATTCTAGAGTTAAATTGATAAATAACGTGTACGAATTTGTTTAACGCATTTGTTTTGGTTACTCGAAGTCTCCGTTCTCATGTAGCCTACATATTGCGTTTTTTTTTAATTTGCTTACCGGGCTAAAGGCTAGCATGCTTAAAATACGTAAGTCGTTTTGTTCAAGAATTTTAAGTAGATAACTCATCAGTTGTTTGCATCAGAGCGATAATTTTTGAGATGGTTATTAAAACTGTTTAAAGGTTGTCAAACGTTGTTTCTCGTTGTATATCCTTTAATTCTAGAGTTAAATTGATAAATAACGTGTACGAATTTGTTTAACGCATTTGTTTTGGTTACTCGACGCCTCCGTTCTCGTGTAGCCTACATATTGCGTTTTTTTTTTTAATTTGCTTACCGCGCTAAAGGTTAGCATGCTTAAAATACGTAAGTCGTTTTGTTCAACAAATTTAAGTAGATAACTCATCAGTTGTTTGCATCAGAGCGACAATTTTTGAGATAGTTATTAAAACTGTTTAAAGGTTGTCAAACGTTGTTTCTCGTTGTATATCCTTTAATTCTAGAGTTAAATTGATAAATAACGTGTACGAATTTGTTTAACGCATTTGTTTTGGTTACTCGACGTCTCCGTTCTCGTGTAGCCTACATATTGCGTTTTTTTTTTAATTTGCTTACCGGCTAAAGGTTAGCATGCTTAAAATACGTAAGTCGTTTTGTTCAACAAATTTGAGTAGATAACTCAGCAGTTGTTTGCATCAGAGCGACAATTTTTGAGATAGTTATTAAAACTTTTTAAAGGTTGTCAAACGTTGTTTCTCGTTGTATATCCTTTAATTCTAGAGTTAAATTGATAAATAACGTGTACGAATTTGTTTAACGCATTTGTTTTGGTTACTCGACGTCTCCGTTCTCGTGTAGCCGACATATTGCGTTTTTTTTTAGTTTGCTTACCGGGCTAAAGGTTAGCATGCTTAAGATACGTAAGTCGTTTTGTCCAACAAATTTAAGTAGATAACTCATCAGTTTTTTGCATCAGAGCGATAATTTTTGAGATAGTTATTAAAACTGTTTAAAGGTTGTCAAACGTTGTTTCTCGTTGTATATCCTTTAATTCTAGAGTTAAATTGATAAATATCGTGTACGAATTTGTTTAACGCATTTGTTTTGGTTACTCGACGTCTCCGTTCTCGTGTAGCCTACATTTTGCGTTTTTTTTTTAATTTGCTTACCGGGCTAAAGGTTAGCATGTTTAAAATACGTAAGTCGTTTTGTTCATCAAATTTAAGTAGATAACTCATCATTTGTTTGCATCAGAGCGGCAATTTTTGAGATAGTTATTAAAACTGTTTAAAGGTTGTCAAACGTTGTTTCTTGTTGTATATCCTTTAATTGTAGAGTTAAATTGATAAATAACGTGTACGAATTTGTTTAACGCATTTGTTTTGGTTACTCGACGTCTCCGTTCTCGTGTAGCCTACATATTGCGTTTTTTTTTTAATTTGCTTACCGGGCTAAAGGTTAGCATGCTTAAAATACGTAAGTCGTTTTGTTCAACAAATTTAAGTAGATAACTCATCAGTTGTTTGCATCAGAGCGATAATTTTTGAGATAGTTATTAAAACTGTTTAAAGGTTGTCAAACGTTGTTTCTCGTTGTATATCCTTTAATTCTAGAGTTAAATTGATAAATAACGTGTAAGAATTTGTTTAACGCATTTGTTTTGGTTATTCGACGTCTCCGTTCTCGTGTAGCCTACATATTGCGTTTTTTTTTTTTAATTTGCTTACCGGGCTAAAGGTTAGCATGTTTAAAATACGTAAGTCGTTTTGTTCATCAAATTTAAGTAGATAACTCATCAGTTGTTTGCATCAGAGCGACAATTTTTGAGATAGTTATTAAAACTGTTTAAAGGTTGTCAAACGTTGTTTCTCGTTGTATATCATTTAATTCTAGAGTTAAATTGATAAATAACGTGTACGAATTTGTTTAACGCATTTGTTTTGGTTACTCGACGTCTCCGTTCTCGTGTAGCCTACATATTGCGTTTTTTTTTAATTTGCTTACCGGGCTAAAAGGTTAGCATGTTTAAAATACGTAAGTCGTTTTTTTCATCAAATTTAAGTAGATAACTCATCAGTTGTTTGCATCAGAGCGACAATTTTTTAGATAGTTATTAAAACTGTTTAAAGGTTGTCAAACGTTGTTTCTCGTTGTATATCCTTTAATTCTAGAGTTAAATTGATAAATAACGTGTACGAATTTGTTTAACGCATTTGTTTTGGTTACTCGACGTCTCCGTTCTCGTGTAGCCTACATATTGCGTTTTTTTTTTTAATTTGCTTACCGGGCTAAAGGTTAGCATGCTTAAAATACGTAAGTCGTTTTGTTCAACAAATTTAAGTAGATAACTCATCAGTTGTTTGCATCAGAGCGACAATTTTTGATATAGTTATTAAAACTGTTTAAAGGTTGTCAAACGTTGTTTCTCGTTGTATATCCTTTAATTCTAGAGTTAAATTGATAAATAACGTGTACGAATTTGTTTAACGCATTTGTTTTGGTTACTCGACGTCTCCGTTCTCGTGTAGCCTACATATTGCGTTTTTTTTTTTTAATTTGCTTACCGCGCTAAAGGTTAGCATGCTTAAAATACGGAAGTCGTTTTGTTCAACAAATTTAAGTAGATAACTCATCAGTTGTTTGCATCAGAGCAACAATTTTTGAGATAGTTATTAAAACTGTTTAAAGGTTGTCAAACGTTGTTTCTCGTTGTATATCCTTTAATTCTAGAGTTAAATTGATAAATAACGTGTACGAATTTGTTTAACGCATTTGTTTTGGTTACTCGACGTCTCCGTTCTCGTGTAGCCTACATATTGCGTTTTTTTTTTTAATTTGCTTACCGGGCTAAAGGTTAGCATGCTTAAAATACGTAAGTCGTTTTGTTCAACAAATTTGAGTAGATAACTCAGCAGTTGTTTGCATCAGAGTGACAATTTTTGAGATAGTTATTAAAACTGTTTAAAGTTTGTCAAACGTTGTTTCTCGTTGTATATCCTTTAATTCTAGAGTTAAATTGATAAATAACGTGTACGAATTTGTTTAACGCATTTGTTTTGGTTACCCGACGTCTCCGTTCTCGTGTAGCCTACATATTGCGTTTTTTTTTTTAATTTGCTTACCGGGCTAAAGGTTAGCATGCTTAAAATACGTAAGTCGTTTTGTTCAACAAATTTAAGCAGATAACTCATCAGTTGTTTGCATCAGAGCGACAATTTTTGAGATAGTTATTAAAACTGTTTAAAGGTTGTCAAACGTTGTTTCTCGTTGTATATCCTTTAATTCTAGAGTTAAATTGATAAATAACGTGTACGAATTTGTTTAACGCATTTGTTTTTGTTACTCGACGTCTCCGTTCTCGTGTAGCCTACATATTGCGTTTTTTTTTTTAATTTGCTTACCGGGCTAAAGGTTAGCAATGCTTAAAATACGTAAGTCGTTTTGTTCAACAAATTTAAGTAGATAACTCATCAGTTGTTTGCATCAGAGCGACAATTTTTGAGATAGTTATTAAAACTGTTTAAAGGTTGTCAAACGTTGTTTCTCGTTGTATATCCTTTAATTCTAGAGTTAAATTGATAAATAACGTGTACGAATTTGTTTAACGCATTTGTTTTGGTTACTCGACGTCTCCGTTCTCGTGTAGCCTACATATTGCGTTTTTTTTTTTATTTGCTTACCGGGCTAAAGGCTAGCATGCTTAAAATACGTAAGTCGTTTTGTTCAACAAATTTAAGTAGATAACTCATCAGTTGTTTGCATCAGAGCGATAATTTTTGAGATAGTTATTAAAACTGTTTAAAGGTTGTCAAACGTTGTTTCTCGTTGTATATCCTTTAATTCTAGAGTTAAATTGATAAATAACGTGTACGAATTTGTTTAACGCATTTGTTTTGGTTACTCGACGCCTCCGTTCTCGTGTAGCCTACATATTGCGTTTTTTTTTTAATTTGCTTACCGCGCTAAAGGTTAGCATGCTTAAAATACGTAAGTCGTTTTGTTCAACAAATTTAAGTAGATAACTCATCAGTTGTTTGCATCAGAGCGACAATTTTTGAGATAGTTATTAAAACTGTTTAAAGGTTGTCAAACGTTGTTTCTCGTTGTATATCCTTTAATTCTAGAGTTAAATTGATAAATAACGTGTACGAATTTGTTTAACGCATTTGTTTTGGTTACTCGACGTCTCCGTTCTCGTGTAGCCTACATATTGCGTTTTTTTTTTAATTTGCTTACCCGGCTAAAGGTTAGCATGCTTAAAATACGTAAGTCGTTTTGTTCAACAAATTTAAGTAGATAACTCATCAGTTGTTTGCATCAGAGCGACAATTTTTGAGATAGTTATTAAAACTGCTTAAAGGTTGTCAAACGTTGTTTCTCGTTGTATATCCTTTAATTCTAGAGTTAAATTGATAAATAACGTGTACGAATTTGTTTAACGCATTTGTTTTGGTTACTCGACGTCTCCGTTCTCGTGTAGCCTACATATTGCGTTTTTTTTTTAATTTGCTTACCGGGCTAAAGGTTAGCATGCTTAAAATACGTAAGTCGTTTTGTTCAACAAATTTAAGTAGATAACTCATCAGTTGTTTGCATCAGAGCGATAATTTTTGAGATAGTTATTAAAACTGTTTAAAGGTTGTCAAACGTTGTTTCTCGTTGTATATCCTTTAATTCTAGAGTTAAATTGATAAATAACGTGTACGAATTTGTTTAACGCATTTGTTTTGGTTACTCGACGTCTCCGTTCTCGTGTAGCCTACATATTGCGTTTTTTTTTTTTAATTTGCTTACCGGGCTAAAGGTTAGCATGTTTAAAATACGTAAGTCGTTTTGTTCATCAAATTTAAGTAGATAACTCATCAGTTGTTTGCATCAGAGCGACAATTTTTGAGATAGTTATTAAAACTGTTTAAAGGTAGTCAAACGTTGTTTCTTGTTGTATATCCTTTAATTGTAGAGTTAAATTGATAAATAACGTGTACGAATTTGTTTAACGCATTTGTTTTGGTTACTCGACGTCTCCGTTCTCGTGTAGCCTACATATTGCGTTTTTTTTTTTAATTTGCTTACCGGGCTAAAGGTTAGCATGCTTAAAATACGTAAGTCGTTTTGTTCAACAAATTTAAGTAGATAACTCATCAGTTGTTTGCATCAGAGCGATAATTTTTGAGATAGTTATTAAAACTGTTTAAAGGTTGTCAAACCTTGTTTCTCGTTGTATATCCTTTAATTCTAGAGTTAAATTGATAAATAACGTGTAAGAATTTGTTTAACGCATTTGTTTTGGTTACTCGACGTCTCCGTTCTCGTGTAGCCTACATATTGCGTTTTTTTTTTAATTTGCTTACCGGGCTAAAGGTTAGCATGTTTAAAATACGTAAGTCGTTTTGTTCATCAAATTTAAGTAGATAACTCATCAGTTGTTTGCATCAGAGCGACAATTTTTGAGATAGTTATTAAAACTGTTTAAAGGTTGTCAAACGTTGTTTCTCGTTGTATATCATTTAATTCTAGAGTTAAATTGATAAATAACGTGTACGAATTTGTTTAACGCATTTGTTTTGGTTACTCAACGTCTCCGTTCTCGTGTAGCCTACATATTGCGTTTTTTTTTAATTTGCTTACCGGGCTAAAGGTTAGCATGTTTAAAATACGTAAGTCGTTTTTTTCATCAAATTTAAGTAGATAACTCATCAGTTGTTTGCATCAGAGCGACAATTTTTGAGATAGTTATTAAAACTGTTTAAAGGTTGTCAAACGTTGTTTCTCGTTGTATATCCTTTAATTCTAGAGTTAAATTGATAAATAACGTGTACGAATTTGTTTAACGCATTTGTTTTGGTTACTCGACGTCTCCGTTCTCGTGTAGCCTACATATTGCGTTTTTTTTTAATTTGCTTACCGGGCTAAAGGTTAGCATGCTTAAAATACGTAAGTCGTTTTGTTCAACAAATTTAAGTAGATAACTCATCAGTTGTTTGCATCAGAGCGACAATTTTTGATATAGTTATTAAAACTGTTTAAAGGTTGTCAAACGTTGTTTCTCGTTGTATATCCTTTAATTCTAGAGTTAAATTGATAAATAACGTGTACGAATTTGTTTAACGCATTTGTTTTGGTTACTCGACGTCTCCGTTCTCGTGTAGCCTACATATTGCGTTTTTTTTTAATTTGCTTACCGGGCTAAAGGTTAGCATGCTTAAAATACGTAAGTCGTTTTGTTCAACAAATTTAAGTAGATAACTCATCAGTTGTTTGCATCAGAGCGATAATTTTTGAGATAGTTATTAAAACTGTTTAAAGGTTGTCAAACGTTGTTTCTCGTTGTATATCCTTTAATTCTAGAGTTAAATTGATAAATAACGTGTAGAATTTGTTTAACGCATTTGTTTTGGTTACTCGACGTCTCCGTTCTCGTTTAGCCTACATATTGCGTTTTTTTTTTTAATTTGCTTACCGGGCTAAAGGTTAGCATGCTTAAAATACGTAAGTCGTTTTGTTCACCAAATTTAAGTAGATAACTCATCAGTTGTTTGCATCAGAGCGATAATTTTTGAGATAGTTATTAAAACTGTTTAAAGGTTGTCAAACGTTGTTTCTCGTTGTATATCCTTTAATTCTAGAGTTAAATTGATAAATAACATGTACGAATTTGTTTAACGCATTTGTTTTGGTTACTCGACATCTCCGTTCTCGTGTAACCTACATATTGCGTTTTTTTTTTAATTTGCTTACCGGGCTAAAGGTTAGCATGTTTAAAATACGTAAGTCGTTTTGTTCAACAAATTTGAGTAGATAACTCAGCAGTTGTTTGCATCAGAGCGACAATTTTTGAGATAGTTATTAAAACTGTTTAAAGGTTGTCAAACGTTGTTTCTCGTTGTATATCCTTTAATTCTAGAGTTAAATTGATAAATAACGTGTACGAATTTGTTTAACGCATTTTTTTTGGTTACTCGACATCTCCGTTCTCGTGTAACCTACATATTGCGTTTTTTTTTTAATTTGCTTACCGGTCTAAAGGTTAGCATGTTTAAAATACGTAAGTCGTTTTGTTCATCAAATTTAAGTAGATAACTCATCAGTTGTTTGCATCAGAGCGACAATTTTTGAGATAGTTATTAAAACTGTTTAAAGGTAGTCAAACGTTGTTTCTTGTTGTATATCCTTTAATTGTAGAGTTAAATTGATAAATAACGTGTACGAATTTGTTTAACGCATTTGTTTTGGTTACTCGACGTCTCCGTTCTCGTGTAGCCTACATAATGCGTTTTTTTTTTAATTTTCTTACCGGGCTAAAGGTTAGCATGCTTAAAATACGTAAGTCGTTTTGTTCAACAAATTTGATTAGATAACTCATCACTTGTTTACATCAGAGGGACAATTTTTGAGATAGTTATTAAAACTGTTTAAAGGTTGTCAAACGTTGTTTCTCGTTGTATATCCTTTAATTCTAGAGTTAAATTGATAAATAACGTGTACGAATTTGTTTAACGCATTTGTTTTGGTTACTCGACGTCTCCGTTCTCGTGTAGCCTACATATTGCGTTTTTTTTTTTTAATTTGCTTACCGCGCTAAAGGTTAGCATGCTTAAAATACGTAAGTCGTTTTGTTCAACAAATTTAAGTAGATAACTCATCAGTTGTTTGCATCAGAGCGACAATTTTTGAGATAGTTATTAAAACTGTTTAAAGGTTGTCAAACGTTGTTTCTCGTTGTATATCCTTTAATTCTAGAGTTAAATTGATAAATAACGTGTACGAATTTGTTTAACGCATTTGTTTTGGTTACTCGACGTCTCCGTTCTCGTGTAGCCTACATATTGCGTTTTTTTTTTTAATTTGCTTACCGGGCTAAAGGTTAGCATGCTTAAAATACGTAAGTCGTTTTGTTCAACAAATTTAAGCAGATAACTCATCAGTTGTTTGCATCAGAGCGACAATTTTTGAGATAGTTATTAAAACTGTTTAAAGGTTGTCAAACGTTGTTTCTCGTTGTATATCCTTTAATTCTAGAGTTAAATTGATAAATAACGTGTACGAATTTGTTTAACGCATTTGTTTTTGTTACTCGACGTCTCCGTTCTCGTGTAGCCTACATATTGCGTTTTTTTTTTAATTTGCTTACCGGGCTAAAGGTTAGCATGCTTAAAATACGTAAGTCGTTTTGTTCAACAAATTTAAGTAGATAACTCATCAATTGTTTGCATCAGAGCGACAATTTTTGAGATAGTTATTAAAACTGTTTAAAGGTTGTCAAACGTTGTTTCTCGTTGTATATCCTTTAATTCTAGAGTTAAATTGATAAATAACGTGTACGAATTTGTTTAACGCATTTGTTTTGGTTACTCGACGTCTCCGTTCTCGTGTAGCCTACATATTGCGTTTTTTTAAATTTGCTTACCGGGCTAAAGGCTAGCATGCTTAAAATACGTAAGTCGTTTTGTTCAACAAATTTAAGTAGATAACTCATCAGTTGTTTGCATCAGAGCGACAATTTTTGAGATAGTTATTAAAACTGTTTAAAGGTTGTCAAAGGTTGTTTCTCGTTGTATATCCTTTAATTCTAGAGTTAAATTGATAAATAACGTGTACGAATTTGTTTAACGCATTTGTTTTGGTTACTCGACGCCTCCGTTCTCGTGTAGCCTACATATTGCGTTTTTTTTTTTTAATTTGCTTACCGCGCTAAAGGTTAGCATGCTTAAAATACGTAAGTCGTTTTGTTCAACAAATTTAAGTAGATAACTCATCAGTTGTTTGCATCAGAGCGACAATTTTTGAGATAGTTATTAAAACTGTTTAAAGGTTGTCAAACGTTGTTTCTCGTTGTATATCCTTTAATTCTAGAGTTAAATTGATAAATAACGTGTACGAATTTGTTTAACGCATTTGTTTTGGTTACTCGACGTCTCCGTTCTCGTGTAGCCTACATATTGCGTTTTTTTTTTTAATTTGCTTACCCGGCTAAAGGTTAGCATGCTTAAAATACGTAAGTCGTTTTTTTCAACAAATTTAAGTAGATAACTCATCAGTTGTTTGCATCAGAGCGACAATTTTTGAGATAGTTATTAAAACTGTTTAAAGGTAGTCAAACGTTGTTTCTTGTTGTATATCCTTTAATTGTAGAGTTAAATTGATAAATAACGTGTACGAATTTGTTTAACGCATTTGTTTTGGTTACTCGACGTCTCCGTTCTCGTGTAGCCTACATATTGCGTTTTTTTTTTTAATTTGCTTACCGGGCTAAAGGTTAGCATGCTTAAAATACGTAAGTCGTTTTGTTCAACAAATTTAAGTAGATAACTCATCAGTTGTTTGCATCAGAGCGATATTTTTTGAGATAGTTATTAAAACTGTTTAAAGGTTGTCAAACGTTGTTTCTCGTTGTATATCCTTTAATTCTAGAGTTAAATTGATAAATAACGTGTAAGAATTTGTTTAACGCATTTGTTTTGGTTACTCGACGTCTCCGTTCTCGTGTAGCCTACATATTGCGTTTTTTTTTTTAATTTGCTTACCGGGCTAAAGGTTAGCATGTTTAAAATACGTAAGTCGTTTTGTTCATCAAATTTAAGTAGATAACTCATCAGTTGTTTGCATCAGAGCGACAATTTTTGAGATAGTTATTAAAACTGTTTAAAGGTTGTCAAACGTTGTTTCTCGTTGTATATCATTTAATTCTAGACTTAAATTGATAAATAACGTGTACGAATTTGTTTAACGCATTTGTTTTGGTTACTCGACGTCTCCGTTCTCGTGTAGCCTACATATTGCTTTTTTTTTAATTTGCTTACCGGGCTAAAGGTTAGCATGTTTAAAATACGTAAGTCGTTTTTTTCATCAAATTTAAGTAGATAACTCATCAGTTGTTTGCATCAGAGCGACAATTTTTGAGATAGTTATTAAAACTGTTTAAAGGTTGTCAAACGTTGTTTCTCGTTGTATATCCTTTAATTCTAGAGTTAAATTGATAAATAACGTGTACGAATTTGTTTAACGCATTTGTTTTGGTTACTCGACGTCTCCGTTCTCGTGTAGCCTACATATTGCGTTTTTTTTTTAATTTGCTTACCGGGCTAAAGGTTAGCATGCTTAAAATACGTAAGTCGTTTTGTTCAACAAATTTAAGTAGATAACTCATCAGTTGTTTGCATCAGAACGACAATTTTTGATATAGTTATTAAAACTGTTTAAAGGTTGTCAAACGTTGTTTCTCGTTGTATATCCTTTAATTCTAGAGTTAAATTGATAAATAACGTGTCCGAATTTGTTTAACGCATTTGTTTCGGTTACTTGACGTCTCCGTTCTCGTGTAGCCTACATATTGCGTTTTTTTTTAATTTGCTTACCGGGCTAAAGGTTAGCATGCTTATAATACGTAAGTCGTTTTGTTCAACAAATTTAAGTAGATAACTCATCAGTTGTTTGCATCAGAGCGATAATTTTTGAGATAGTTATTAAAACTGTTTAAAGGTTGTCAAACGTTGTTTCTCGTTGTATATCCTTTAATTCTAGAGTTAAATTGATAAATAACGTGTAGAATTTGTTTAACGCATTTGTTTTGGTTACTCGACGTCTCCGTTCTCGTTTAGCCTACATATTGCGTTTTTTTTTAAATTTGCTTACCGGGCTAAATGTTAGCATGCTTAAAATACGTAAGTCGTTTTGTTCACCAAATTTAAGTAGATAACTCATCAGTTGTTTGCATCAGAGCGATAATTTTTGAGATAGTTATTAAAACTGTTTAAAGGTTGTCAAACGTTGTTTCTCGTTGTATATCCTTTAATTCTAGAGTTAAATTGATAAATAACGTGTACGAATTTGTTTAACGCATTTGTTTTGGTTACTCGACGTCTCCGTTCTCGTGTAGCCTACATATTGCGTTTTTTTTTTAATTTGCTTACCGGGCTAAAGGTTAGCATGCTTAAAATACGTAAGTCGTTTTGTTCAACAAATTTAAGTAGATAACTCATCAGTTGTTTGCATCAGAGCGACAATTTTTGAGATAGTTATTAAAACTGTTTAAAGGTTGTCAAACGTTGTTTCTCGTTGTATATCCTTTAATTCTAGAGTTAAATTGATAAATAACGTGTACGAATTTGTTTAACGCATTTGTTTTGGTTACTCGACGTCTCCGTTCTCGTGTAGCCTACATATTGCGTTCTTTTTTTAATTTGCTTACCGGGCTAAAGGTTAGCATGCTTAAAATACGTAAGTCGTTTTGTTCAACAAATTTAAGTAGATAACTCATCAGTTGTTTGCATCAGAACGACAATTTTTGAGATAGTTATTAAAACTGTTTAAAGGTTGTCAAACGTTGTTTCTCGTTGTATATCCTTTAATTCTAGAGTTAAATTGATAAATAACGTGTACGAATTTGTTTAACGCATTTGTTTTTGTTACTCGACGTCTCCGTTCTCGTGTAGCCTACATATTGCGTTTTTTTTTTAATTTGCTTACCGGGCTAAAGGTTAGCATGCTTAAAATACGTAAGTCGTTTTGTTCAACAAATTTAAGTAGATAACTCATCAGTTGTTTGCATCAGAGCGACAATTTTTGAGATAGTTATTAAAACTGTTTAAAGGTTGTCAAACGTTGTTTCTCGTTGTATATCCTTTAATTCTAGAGTTAAATTGATAAATAACGTGTACGAATTTGTTTAACGCATTTGTTTTGGTTACTCGACGTCTCCGTTCTCGTGTAGCCTACATATTGCGTTTTTTTTTAATTTGCTTACCGGGCTAAAGGCTAGCATGCTTAAAATACGTAAGTCGTTTTGTTCAACAAATTTAAGTAGATAACTCATCAGTTGTTTGCATCAGAGCGATAATTTTTGAGATAGTTATTAAAACTGTTTAAAGGTTGTCAAACGTTGTTTCTCGTTGTATATCCTTTAATTCTAGAGTTAAATTGATAAATAACGTGTACGAATTTGTTTAACGCATTTGTTTTGGTTACTCGACGCCTCCGTTCTCGTGTAGCCTACATATTGCGTTTTTTTTTTTAATTTGCTTACCGCGCTAAAGGTTAGCATGCTTAAAATACGTAAGTCGTTTTGTTCAACAAATTTAAGTAGATAACTCATCAGTTGTTTGCATCAGAGCGACAATTTTTGAGATAGTTATTAAAACTGTTTAAAGGTTGTCAAACGTTGTTTCTCGTTGTATATCCTTTAATTCTAGAGTTAAATTGATAAATAACGTGTACGAATTTGTTTAACGCATTTGTTTTGGTTACTCGACGTCTCCGTTCTCGTGTAGCCTACATATTGCGTTTTTTTTTAATTTGCTTACCCGGCTAAAGGTTAGCATGCTTAAAATACGTAAGTCGTTTTGTTCAACAAATTTAAGTAGATAACTCATCAGTTGTTTGCATCAGAGCGACAATTTTTGAGATAGTTATTAAAACTGTTTAAAGGTTGTCAAACGTTGTTTCTCGTTGTATATCCTTTAATTCTAGAGTTAAATTGATAAATAACGTGTACGAATTTGTTTAACGCATTTGTTTTGGTTACTCGACGTCTCCGTTCTCGTGTAGCCTACATATTGCGTTTTTTTTTTTTAATTTTCTTACCGGGCTAAAGGTTAGCATGTTTAAAATACGTAAGTCGTTTTGTTCATCAAATTTAAGTAGATAACTCATCAGTTGTTTGCATCAGAGCGACAATTTTTGAGATAGTTATTAAAACTGTTTAAAGGTAGTCAAACGTTGTTTCTTGTTGTATATCCTTTAATTGTAGAGTTAAATTAATAAATAACGTGTACGAATTTGTTTAACGCATTTGTTTTGGTTACTCGACGTCTCCGTTCTCGTGTAGCCTACATATTGCGTTTTTTTTTTTAATTTGCTTACCGGGCTAAAGGTTAGCATGCTTAAAATACGTAAGTCGTTTTGTTCAACAAATTTAAGTAGATAACTCATCAGTTGTTTGCATCAGAGCGATAATTTTTGAGATAGTTATTAAAACTGTTTAAAGGTTGTCAAACGTTGTTTCTCGTTGTATATCCTTTAATTCTAGAGTTAAATTGATAAATAACGTGTAAGAATTTGTTTAACGCATTTGTTTTGGTTACTCGACGTCTCCGTTCTCGTGTAGCCTACATATTGCGTTTTTTTTTTTAATTTGCTTACCGGGCTAAAGGTTAGCATGTTTAAAATACGTAAGTCGTTTTGTTCATCAAATTTAAGTAGATAACTCATCAGTTGTTTGCATCAGAGCGACAATTTTTGACATAGTTATTAAAACTGTTTAAAGGTTGTCAAACGTTGTTTCTCGTTGTATATCATTTAATTCTAGAGTTAAATTGATAAATAACGTGTACGAGTTTGTTTAACGCATTTGTTTTGGTTACTCAACGTCTCCGTTCTCGTGTAGCCTACATATTGCGTTTTTTTTTAATTTGCTTACCGGGCTAAAGGTTAGCATGTTTAAAATACGTAAGTCGTTTTTTTCATCAAATTTAAGTAGATAACTCATCAGTTGTTTGCATCAGAGCGACAATTTTTGAGATAGTTATTAAAACTGTTTAAAGGTTGTCAAACGTTGTTTCTCGTTGTATATCCTTTAATTCTAGAGTTAAATTGATAAATAACGTGTACGAATTTGTTTAACGCATTTGTTTTGGTTACTCGACGTCTCCGTTCTCGTGTAGCCTACATATTGCGTTTTTTTTTAATTTGCTTACCGGGCTAAAGGTTAGCATGCTTAAAATACGTAAGTCGTTTTGTTCAACAAATTTAAGTAGATAACTCATCAGTTGTTTGCATCAGAGCGACAATTTTTGATATAGTTATTAAAACTGTTTAAAGGTTGTCAAACGTTGTTTCTCGTTGTATATCCTTTAATTCTAGAGTTAAATTGATAAATAACGTGTACGAATTTGTTTAACGCATTTGTTTTGGTTACTCGACGTCTCCGTTCTCGTGTAGCCTACATATTGCGTTTTTTTTTAATTTGCTTACCGGGCTAAAAGTTAGCATGCTTAAAATACGTAAGTCGTTTTGTTCAACAAATTTAAGTAGATAACTCATCAGTTGTTTGCATCAGAGCGATAATTTTTGAGATAGTTATTAAAACTGTTTAAAGGTTGTCAAACGTTGTTTCTCGTTGTATATCCTTTAATTCTAGAGTTAAATTGATAAATAACGTGTAGAATTGTTTAACGCATTTGTTTTGGTTACTCGACGTCTCCCTTCTCGTTTAGCCTACATATTGCGTTTTTTTTTTAATTTGCTTACCGGGCTAAAGGTTAGCATACTTAAAATACGTAAGTCGTTTTGTTCACCAAATTTAAGTAGATAACTCATCAGTTGTTTGCATCAGAGCGATAATTTTTGAGATAGTTATTAAAACTGTTTAAAGGTTGTCAAACGTTGTTTCTCGTTGTATATCCTTTAATTCTAGAGTTAAATTGATAAATAACATGTACGAATTTGTTTAACGCATTTGTTTTGGTTACTCGACATCTCCGTTCTCGTGTAACCTACATATTGCGTTTTTTTTTTTAATTTGCTTACCGGGCTAAAGGTTAGCATGTTTAAAATACGTAAGTCGTTTTGTTCAACAAATTTGAGTAGATAACTCAGCAGTTGTTTGCATCAGAGCGACAATTTTTGAGATAGTTATTAAAACTGTTTTAAGGGTTGTCAAACGTTGTTTCTCGTTGTATATCCTTTAATTCTAGAGTTAAATTGATAAATAACGTGTACGAATTTGTTTAACGCATTTTTTTTGGTTACTCGACATCTCCGTCCTCGTGTAACCTACATATTGCGTTTTTTTTTTAATTTGCTTACCGGGCTAAAGGTTAGCATGTTTAAAATACGTAAGTCGTTTTGTTCATCAAATTTAAGTAGATAACTCATCAGTTGTTTGCATCAGAGCGACAATTTTTGAGATAGTTATTAAAACTGTTTAAAGGTAGTCAAACGTTGTTTCTTGTTGTATATCCTTTAATTGTAGAGTTAAATTGATAAATAACGTGTACGAATTTGTTTAACGCATTTGTTTTGGTTACTCGACGTCTCCGTTCTCGTGTAGCCTACATAATGCGTTTTTTTTTTAATTTTCTTACCGGGCTAAAGGTTAGCATGCTTAAAATACGTAAGTCGTTTTGTTCAACAAATTTGATTAGATAACTCATCACTTGTTTGCATCAGAGGGACAATTTTTGAGATAGTTATTAAAACTGTTTAAAGGTTGTCAAACGTTGTTTCTCGTTGTATATCCTTTAATTCTAGAGTTAAATTGATAAATAACGTGTACGAATTTGTTTAACGCATTTGTTTTGGTTACTCGACGTCTCCGTTCTCGTGTAGCCTACATATTGCGTTTTTTTTTTTTTTAATTTGCTTACCGCGCTAAAGGTTAGCATGCTTAAAATACGTAAGTCGTTTTGTTCAACAAATTTAAGTAGATAACTCATCAGTTGTTTGCATCAGAGCGACAATTTTTGAGATAGTTATTAAAACTGTTTAAAGGTTGTCAAACGTTGTTTCTCGTTGTATATCCTTTAATTCTAGAGTTAAATTGATAAATAACGTGTACGAATTTGTTTAACGCATTTGTTTTGGTTACTCGACATCTCCGTTCTCGTGTAGCCTACATATTGCGTTTTTTTTTTTTAATTTGCTTACCGGGCTAAAGGTTAGCATGCTTAAAATACGTAAGTCGTTTTGTTCAACCAATTTAAGCAGATAACTCATCAGTTGTTTGCATCAGAGCGACAATTTTTGAGATAGTTATTAAAACTGTTTAAAGGTTGTCAAACGTTGTTTCTCGTTGTATATCCTTTAATTCTAGAGTTAAATTGATAAATAACGTGTACGAATTTGTTTAACGCATTTGTTTTTGTTACTCGACGTCTCCGTTCTCGTGTAGCCTACATATTGCGTTTTTTTTTTAATTTGCTTACCGGGCTAAAGGTTAGCATGCTTAAAATACGTAAGTCGTTTTGTTCAACAAATTTAAGTAGATAACTCATCAGTTGTTTGCATCAGAGCGACAATTTTTGAGATAGTTATTAAAACTGTTTAAAGGTTGTCAAACGTTGTTTCTCGTTGTATATCCTTTAATTCTAGAGTTAAATTGATAAATAACGTGTACGAATTTGTTTAACGCATTTGTTTTGGTTACTCGACGTCTCCGTTCTCGTGTAGCCTACATATTGCGTTTTTTTTTAATTTGCTTACCGGGCTAAAGGCTAGCATGCTTAAAATACGTAAGTCGTTTTGTTCAACAAATTTAAGTAGATAACTCATCAGTTGTTTGCATCAGAGCGATAATTTTTGAGATAGTTATTAAAACTGTTTAAAGGTTGTCAAACGTTGTTTCTCGTTGTATATCCTTTAATTCTAGAGTTAAATTGATAAATAACGTGTACGAATTTGTTTAACGCATTTGTTTTGGTTACTCGACGCCTCCGTTGTCGTGTAGCCTACATATTGCGTTTTTTTTTAAATTTGCTTACCGCGCTAAAGGTTAGCATGCTTAAAATACGTAAGTCGTTTTGTTCAACAAATTTAAGTAGATAACTCATCAGTTGTTTGCATCAGAGCGACAATTTTTGAGATAGTTATTAAAACTATTTAAAGGTTGTCAAACGTTGTTTCTCGTTGTATATCCTTTAATTCTAGAGTTAAATTGATAAATAACGTGTACGAATTTGTTTAACGCATTTGTTTTGGTTACTCGACGTCTCCGTTCTCGTGTAGCCTACATATTGCGTTTTTTTTTTTAATTTGCTTACCCGGCTAAAGGTTAGCATGCTTAAAATACGTAAGTCGTTTTGTTCAACAAATTTAAGTGGATAACTCATCAGTTGTTTGCATCAGAGCGACAATTTTTGAGATAGTTATTAAAACTGTTTAAAGGTTGTCAAACGTTGTTTCTCGTTGTATATCCTTTAATTCTAGAGTTAAATTGATAAATAACGTGTACGAATTTGTTTAACGCATTTGTTTTGGTTACTCGACGTCTCCGTTCTCGTGGAGCCTACATATTGCGTTTTTTTTTTTAATTTGCTTACCGGGCTAAAGGTTAGCATGCTTAAAATACGTAAGTCGTTTTGTTCAACAAATTTAAGTAGATAACTCATCAGTTGTTTGCATCAGAACGATAATTTTTGAGATAGTTATTAAAACTGTTTAAAGGTTGTCAAACGTTGTTTCTCGTTGTATATCCTTTAATTCTAGAGTTAAATTGATAAATAACGTGTACGAATATGTTTAACGCATTTGTTTTGGTTACTCGACGTCTCCGTTCTCGTGTAGCCTACATATTGCGTTTTTTTTTAAATTTGCTTACCGGGCTAAAGGTTAGCATGTTTAAAATACGTAAGTCGTTTTGTTCATCAAATTTAAGTAGATAACTCATCAGTTGTTTGCATCAGAGCGACAATTTTTGAGAGAGTTATTAAAACTGTTTAAAGGTAGTCAAACGTTGTTTCTTGTTGTATATCCTTTAATTGTAGAGTTAAATTGATAAATAACGTGTACGAATTTGTTTAACGCATTTGTTTTGGTTACTCGACCGTTCTCGTGTAGCCTACATATTGCGTTTTTTTTTTTAATTTGCTTACCGGGCTAAAGGTTAGCAGGCTTAAAATACGTAAGTCGTTTTGTTCAACAAATTTAAGTAGATAACTCATCAGTTGTTTGCATCAGAGCGATATTTTTTGAGATAGTTATTAAAACTGTTTAAAGGTTGTCAAACGTTGTTTCTCGTTGTATATCCTTTAATTCTAGAGTTAAATTGATAAATAACGTGTAAGAATTTGTTTAACGCATTTGTTTTGGTTACTCGACGTCTCCGTTCTCGTGTAGCCTACATATTGCGTTTTTTTTTTTAATTTGCTTACCGGGCTAAAGGTTAGCATGTTTAAAATACGTAAGTCGTTTTGTTCATCAAATTTAAGTAGATAACTCATCAGTTGTTTGCATCAGAGCGACAATTTTTGAGATAGTTATTAAAACTGTTTAAAGGTTGTCAAACGTTGTTTCTCGTTGTATATCATTTAATTCTAGAGTTAAATTGATAAATAACGTGTACGAATTTGTTTAACGCATTCGTTTTGGTTACTCGACGTCTCCGTTCTCGTGTAGCCTACATATTGCTTTTTTTTTTTTAATTTGCTTACCGGGCTAAAGGTTAGCATGTTTAAAATACGTAAGTCGTTTTTTTCATCAAATTTAAGTAGATAACTCATCAGTTGTTTGCATCAGAGCGACAATTTTTGAGATAGTTATTAAAACTGTTTAAAGGTTGTCAAACGTTGTTTCTCGTTGTATATCCTTTAATTCTAAAGTTAAATTGATAAATAACGTGTACGAATTTGTTTAACGCATTTGTTTTGGTTACTCGACGTCTCCGTTCTCGTGTAGCCTACATATTGCGTTTTTTTTTTTAATTTGCTTACCGGGCTAAAGGTTAGCATGCTTAAAATACGTAAGTCGTTTTGTTCAACAAATTTAAGTAGATAACTCATTAGTTGTTTGCATCAGAACGACAATTTTTGATATAGTTATTAAAACTGTTTAAAGGTTGCCAAACGTTGTTTCTCGTTGTATATCCTTTAATTCTAGAGTTAAATTGATAAATAACGTGTCCGAATTTGTTTAACGCATTTGTTTCGGTTACTTGACGTCTCCGTTCTCGTGTAGCCTACATATTGCGTTTTTTTTTTAATTTGCTTACCGGGCTAAAGGTTAGCATGCTTATAATACGTAAGTCGTTTTGTTCAACAAATTTAAGTAGATAACTCATCAGTTGTTTGCATCAGAGCGATAATTTTTGAGATAGTTATTAAAACTGTTTAAAGGTTGTCAAACGTTGTTTCTCGTTGTATATCCTTTAATTCTAGAGTTAAATTGATAAATAACGTGTAAGAATTTGTTTAACGCATTTGTTTTGGTTACTCGACGTCTCCGTTCTCGTGTAGCCTACATATTGCGTTTTTTTTTTTAATTTGCTTACCGGGCTAAAGGTTAGCATGTTTAAAATACGTAAGTCGTTTTGTTCATCAAATTTAAGTAGATAACTCATCAGTTGTTTGCATCAGAGCGACAATTTTTGAGATAGTTATTAAAACTGTTTAAAGGTTGTCAAACGTTGTTTCTCGTTGTATATCATTTAATTCTAGAGTTAAATTGATAAATAACGTGTACGAATTTGTTTAACGCATTCGTTTTGGTTACTCGACGTCTCCGTTCTCGTGTAGCCTACATATTGCTTTTTTTTTTTAATTTGCTTACCGGGCTAAAGGTTAGCATGTTTAAAATACGTAAGTCGTTTTTTTCATCAAATTTAAGTAGATAACTCATCAGTTGTTTGCATCAGAGCGACAATTTTTGAGATAGTTATTAAAACTGTTTAAAGGTTGTCAAACGTTGTTTCTCGTTGTATATCCTTTAATTCTAAAGTTAAATTGATAAATAACGTGTACGAATTTGTTTAACGCATTTGTTTTGGTTACTCGACGTCTCCGTTCTCGTGTAGCCTACATATTGCGTTTTTTTTTTAATTTGCTTACCGGGCTAAAGGTTAGCATGCTTAAAATACGTAAGTCGTTTTGTTCAACAAATTTAAGTAGATAACTCATTAGTTGTTTGCATCAGAACGACAATTTTTGATATAGTTATTAAAACTGTTTAAAGGTTGCCAAACGTTGTTTCTCGTTGTATATCCTTTAATTCTAGAGTTAAATTGATAAATAACGTGTCCGAATTTGTTTAACGCATTTGTTTCGGTTACTTGACGTCTCCGTTCTCGTGTAGCCTACATATTGCGTTTTTTTTTAATTTGCTTACCGGGCTAAAGGTTAGCATGCTTATAATACGTAAGTCGTTTTGTTCAACAAATTTAAGTAGATAACTCATCAGTTGTTTGCATCAGAGCGATAATTTTTGAGATAGTTATTAAAACTGTTTAAAGGTTGTCAAACGTTGTTTCTCGTTGTATATCCTTTAATTCTAGAGTTAAATTGATAAATAACGTGTAGAATTTGTTTAGCGCATTTGTTTTGGTTACTCGACGTCTCCGTTCTCGTTTAGCCTACATATTGCGTTTTTTTTTTAATTTGCTTACCGGGCTAAAGGTTAGCATGCTTAAAATACGTAAGTCGTTTTGTTCACCAAATTTAAGTAGATAACTCAGCAGTTGTTTGCACCAGAGCGACAATTTTTGAGATAGTTATTAAAACTGTTTAAAGGTTGTCAAACGTTGTTTCTCGTTGTATATCCTTTAATTCTAGAGTTAAATTGATAAATAACGTGTACGAATTTGTTTAACGCATTTGTTTTGGTTACTCGACGTCTCCGTTCTCGTGTAGCCTACATATTGCGTTTTTTTTTTTTAATTTGCTTACCGCGCTAAATGTTAGCATGCTTAAAATACGTAAGTCGTTTGGTTCAACAAATTTAAGTAGATAACTCATCAGTTGTTTGCATCAGAGCGACAATTTTTGAGATAGTTATTAAAACTGTTTAAAGGTTGTCAAACGTTGTTTCTCGTTGTATATCCTTTAATTCTAGAGTTAAATTGATAAATAACGTGTACGAATTTGTTTAACGCATTTGTTTTGGTTACTCGACATCTCCGTTCTCGTGTAACCTACATATTGCGTTTTTTTTTTAATTTGCTTACCGGGCTAAAGGTTAGCATGTTTAAAATACGTAAGTCGTTTTGTTCAACAAATTTGAGTAGATAACTCAGCAGTTGTTTGCACCAGAGCGACAATTTTTGAGATAGTTATTAAAACTGTTTAAAGGTTGTCAAACGTTGTTTCTCGTTGTATATCCTTTAATTCTAGAGTTAAATTGATAAATAACGTGTACGAATTTGTTTTGGTTACCCGACGTCTCCGTTCTCGTGTAGCCTACATATTGCGTTTTTTTTTTAATTTGCTTACCGGGCTAAAGGTTAGCATGCTTAAAATACGTAAGTCGTTTTGTTCAACAAATTTGAGTAGATAACTCAGCAGTTGTTTGCATCAGAGCGACAATTTTTGAGATAGTTATTAAAACTGTTTAAAGGTTGTCAAACGTTGTTTCTCGTTGTATATCCTTTAATTCTAGAGTTAAATTGATAAATAACGTGTACGAATTTGTTTTGGTTACCCGACGTCTCCGTTCTCGTGTAGCCTACATATTGCGTTTTTTTTTAATTTGCTTACCGGGCTAAAGGTTAGCATGTTTAAAATACGTAAGTCATTTTGTTCATCAAATTTAAGTAGATAACTCATCAGTTGTTTGCATCATAGCGATAATTTTTGAGATAGTTATTAAAACTGTTTAAAGGTTGTCAAACGTTGTTTCTCGTTGTATATCCTTTAATTCTAGAGTTAAATTGATAAATAACGTGTACGAATTTGTTTAACGCATTTGTTTTGGTTACTCGACGTCTCCGTTCTCGTGTAGCCTACATATTGCGTTTTTTTTTTTAATTTGCTTACCGGGCTAAAGGTTAGCATGCTTAAAATACGTAAGTCGTTTTGTTCAACAAATTTGAGTAGATAACTCAGCAGTTGTTTGCATCAGAGCGACAATTTTTGAGATAGTTATTAAAACTGTTTAAAGGTTGTCAAACGTTGTTTCTCGTTGTATATCCTTTAATTCTAGAGTTAAATTGATAAATAACGTGTACGAATTTGTTTTGGTTACCCGACGTCTCCGTTCTCGTGTAGCCTACATATTGCGTTTTTTTTAATTTGCTTACCGGGCTAAAGGTTAGCATGTTTAAAATACGTAAGTCATTTTGTTCATCAAATTTAAGTAGATAACTCATCAGTTGTTTGCATCATAGCGATAATTTTTGAGATAGTTATTAAAACTGTTTAAAGGTTGTCAAACGTTGTTTCTCGTTGTATATCCTTTAATTCTAGAGTTAAATTGATAAATAACGTGTACGAATTTGTTTAACGAATTTGTTTTGGTTACTCGACGTCTCCGTTCTCGTGTAGCCTACATATTGCGTTTTTTTTTTAAATTTGCTTACCGGGCTAAAGGTTAGCATGCTTAAAATACGTAAGTCGGTTTGTTCAACAAATTTAAGTAGATAACTCATCAGTTGTTTGCATCAGAGCGATAATTTTTGAGATAGTTATTAAAACTGTTTAAAGGTTGTCAAACGTTGTTTCTCGTTGTATATCCTTTAATTCTAGAGTTAAATTGATAAATAACGTGTACGAATTTGTTTAACGCATTTGTTTTGGTTACTCGACGTCTCCGTTCTCGTGTAGCCTACATATTGCGTTTTTTTTTTAATTTGCTTACCGGGCTAAAGGTTAGCATGTTTAAAATACGTAAGTCGTTTTGTTCATCAAATTTAAGTAGATAATTCATCAGTTGTTTGCATCAGAGCGACAATTTTTGAGATAGTTATTAAAACTGTTTAAAGGTTGTCAAACGTGTTTTCTCGTTGTATATCCTTTAATTCTAGAGTTAAATTGATAAATAACGTGTACGAATTTGTTTAACGCATTTGTTTTGGTTACTCGACGTCTCCGTTCTCGTGTAGCCTACATATTGCGTTTTTTTTTTTAATTTGCTTACCGGGCTAAAGGTTAGCATGCTTAAAATACGTAAGTCGTTTTGTTCATCAAATTTAAGTAGATAACTCATCAGTTGTTTGCATCAGAGCGACAATTTTTGAGATAGTTATTAAAACTGTTTAAAGGTTGTCAAACGTTGTTTCTCGTTGTATATCCTTTAATTCTAGAGTTAAATTGATAAATAACGTGTACGAATTTGTTTAACGCAATTGTTTTGGTTACTCGACGTCTCCGTTCTCGTGTAGCCTACATATTGCGTTTTTTTTTTTAATTTGCTTACCGGGCTAAAGGTTAGCATGTTTAAAATACGTAAGTCGTTTTGTTCATCAAATTTAAGTAGATAACTCATCAGTTGTTTGCATCAGAGCGACAATTTTTGAGATAGTTATTAAAACTGTTTAAAGGTTGTCAAACGTTGTTTCTCGTTGTATATCCTTTAGTTCTAGAGTTAAATTGTTAAATAACGTGTACGAATTTGTTTAACGCATTTGTTTTGGTTACTCGACGGCTCCGTTCTCGTGTAGCCTACATATTGCGTTTTTTTTTAATTTGCTTACCGGGCTAAAGGTTAGCATGCTTAAAATACGTAGGTCGTTTTGTTCAACAAATTTAAGTAGATAACTCATCAGTTGTTTGCATCAGAGCGACAATTTTTGAGATAGTTATTAAAACTGTTTAAAGGTTGTCAAACGTTGTTTCTCGTTGTATATCCTTTAATTCTAGAGTTAAATTGATAAATAACGTGTACGAATTTGTTTAACGCATTTGTTTTGGTTACTCGACGTCTCCGTTCTCGTGTAGCCTACATATTGCGTTTTTTTTTAATTTGCTTACCGGGCTAAAGGTTAGCATGTTTAAAATTCGTAAGTCGTTTTGTTCATCAAATTTAAGTAGATAATTCATCAGTTGTTTGCATCAGAGCGACAATTTTTGAGATAGTTATTAAAACTGTTTAAAGGTTGTCAAACGTTGTTTCTCGTTGTATATCCTTTAATTCTAGAGTTAAATTGATAAATAACGTGTACGAATTTGTTTAACGCATTTGTTTTGGTTACTCGACGTCTCCGTTCTCGTGTAGCCTACATATTGCGTTTTTTTTTAAATTTGCTTACCGGGCTAAAGGTTAGCATGCTTAAAATACGTAAGTCGTTTTGTTCAACAAATTTAAGTAGATAACTCATCAGTTGTTTGCATCAGAGCGATAATTTTTGAGATAGTTATTAAAACTGTTTAAAGGTTGTCAAACGTTGTTTCTCGTTGTATATCCTTTAATTCTAGAGTTAAATTGATCAATAACGTGTACGAATTTGTTTAACGCATTTGTTTTGGTTACTCGACGTCTCCGTTCTCGTGTAGCTTACATATTACGTTTTTTTTTTAATTTGCTTACCGGGCTAAAGGTTAGCATGTTTAAAATACGTAAGTCGTTTTGTTCAACAAATTTGAGTAGATAACTCAGCAGTTGTTTGCATCAGAGCGACAATTTTTGAGATAGTTATTAAAACTGTTTAAAGGTTGCAAACGTTGTTTCTCATTGTATATCCTTTAATTCTAGAGTTAAATTGATAAATAACGTGTACGAATTTGTTTAACGCATTTGTTTTGGTTACTCGACGTCTCCGTTCTCGTGTAGCCTACATATTGCGTTTTTTTTTTTAATTTGCTTACCGGGCTAAAGGTTAGCATGTTTAAAATACGTAAATCGTTTTGTTCATCAAATTTAAGTAGATAACTCATCAGTTGTTTGCATCAGAGCGACAATTTTTGAGATAGTTATTAAAACTGTTTAAAGGTTGTCAAACGTTGTTTCTCGTTGTATATCCTTTAATTCTAGAGTTAAATTGATAAATAACGTGTACGAATTTGTTTAACGCATTTGTTTTGGTTACTCGACGTCTCCGTTCTCGTGTAGCCTACATATTGCTTTTTTTTTTTTAATTTGCTTACCGGGCTAAAGGTTAGCATGCTTAAAATACGTAAGTCGTTTTGTTCAACAAATTTAAGTATATAACTCATTAGTTGTTTGCATCAGAGCGACAATTTTTGAGATAGTTATTAAAACTGTTTAAAGGTTGTCAAACGTTGTTTCTCGTTGTATATTCTTTAATTCTAGAGTTAAATTGATAAATAACGTGTACGAATTTGTTTAGCGCATTTGTTTTGGTTACTCGACGTCTCCGTTCTCGTGTAGCCTACATATTGCGTTTTTTTTTTTAATTTGCTTATCGGGCTAAAGGTTAGCATGTTTAAAATACGTAAGTCGTTTTGTTCATCAAATTTAAGCAGATAACTCATCAGTTGTTTGCATCAGAGCGATAATTTTTGAGATAGTTATTAACACTGTTTAAAGGTTGTCAAACGTTGTTTCTCGTTGTATATCCTTTAATTCTAGAGTTAAATTGATAAATAACGTGTACGAATTTGTTTAACGCATTTGTTTTGGTTACTCGACGTCTCCGTTCTCGTGTAGCCTACATATTGCGTTTTTTTTTTAAATTTGCTTACCGGGCTAAAGGTTAGCATGCTTAAAATACGTAAGTCGTTTTGTTCAACAAATTTAAGTAGATAACTCATCAGTTGTTTGCATCAGAGCGATAATTTTTGAGATAGTTATTAAAACTGTTTAAAGGTTGTCAAGCGTTGTTTCTCGTTGTATATCCTTTAATTCTAGAGTTAAATTGATAAATAACGTGTACGAATTTGTTTAACGCATTTGTTTTGGTTACTCGACGTCTCCGTTCTCGTGTAGCCTACATATTGCGTTTTTTTTTTTAATTTGCTTACCGGGCTAAAGGTTAGCATGCTTAAAATACGTAAGTCGTTTTGTTCAACAAATTTAAGTAGATAACTCATCAGTTGTTTGCATCAGAGCGATAATTTTTGAGATAGTTATTAAAACTGTTTAAAGGTTGTCAAACGTTGTTTCTCGTTGTATATCCTTTAATTCTAGAGTTAAATTGATAAATAACGTGTACGAATTTGTTTAACGCATTTGTTTTGGTTACTCGACGTCTCCGTTCTCGTGTAGCCTACATATTGCGTTTTTTTTTTAATTTGCTTACCGGGCTAAAGGTTAGCATGTTTAAAATACGTAAGTCGTTTTGTTCAACAAATTTGAGTAGATAACTCAGAAGTTGTTTGCATCAGAGCGAAAATTTTTGAGATAGTTATTAAAACTGTTTAAAGGTTGTCAAACTTTGTTTCTCGTTGTATATCCTTTAATTCTAGAGTTAAATTAATAAATAACGTGTACGAATTTGTTTAACGCATTTGTTTTGGTTACTCGACGTCTCCGTTCTCGTGTAGCCTACATATTGCGTTTTTTTTTTAATTTTGCTTACCGGGCTAAAGGTTAGCATGTTTAAAATACGTAAGTCGTTTTGTTCATCAAATTTAAGTAGATAACTCATCAGTTGTTTGCATCAGAGCGACAATTTTTGAGATAGTTATTAAAACTGTTTAAAGGTTGTCAAACGTTGTTTCTCGTTGTATATCCTTTAATTCTAGAGTTAAATTGATAAATAACGTGTACGAATTTGTTTAACGCATTTGTTTTGGTTACTCGACGTCTCCGTTCTCGTGTAGCCTACATATTGCGTTTTTTTTTAATTTGCTTACCGGGCTAAAGGTTAGCATGTTTAAAATACGTAAGTCGTTTTGTTCAACAAAATTGAGTAGATAACTCATCAGTTGTTCGCATCAGAGCGATAATTTTTGAGATAGTTATTAAAACTGTTTAAAGGTTGTCAAACGTTGTTTCTCGTTGTATATCCTTTAACTCTAAAGTTAAATTGATAAATACCGTGTACGAATTTGTTTAACGCATTTGTTTTGGTTACTCGACGTCTCCGTTCTCGTGTAGCCTAAATATTGCGTTTTTTTTTTTAATTTGCTTACCGAGCTAAAGGTTAGCATGTTTAAAATACGTAAGTCGTTTTGTTCATCAAATTTAAGTAGTTCAGTTGTTTGCATCAGAGCGACAATTTTTGAGATAGTTATTAAAACTGTTTAAAGGTTGTCAAACGTTGTTTCTCGTTGTATATCTTTAATTCTAGAGTTAAATTGATAAATAACGTGTACGAATTTGTTTAACGCATTTGTTTTGGTTACTCGACGTCTCCGTTCTCGTGTAGCCTACATATTGCGTTTTTTTTTTAATTTGCTTACCGGGTTAAAGGTTAGCATGTTTAAAATACGTAAGTCGTTTTGTTCAACAAATTTGAGTAGATAACTCAGCAGTTGTTTGCATCCGAGCGACAATTTTTGAGATAGTTATTAAAACTCTTTAAAGGTTGTCAAACGTTGTTTCTCGTTGTATATCCTCTAATTCTAGAGTTAAATTGATAAATAACGTGTACGAATTTGTTTAACGCATTTGTTTTGGTTACTCGACGTCTCCGTTCTCGTGTAGCCTACATATTGCGTTTTTTTTTTAAATTTGCTTACCGGGCTAAAGGTTAGCATGCTTAAAATACGTAAGTCGTTTTGTTCAACAAATTTAAGTAGATAACTCATCAGTTGTTTGCATCAGAGCGATAATTTTTGAGATAGTTATTAAAACTGTTTAAAGGTTGTCAAGCGTTGTTTCTCGTTGTATATCCTTTAATTCTAGAGTTAAATTGATAAATAACGTGTACGAATTTGTTTAACGCATTTGTTTTGGTTACTCGACGTCTCCGTTCTCGTGTAGCCTACATATTGCGTTTTTTTTAATTTGCTTACCGGGCTAAAGGTTAGCATGTTTAAAATACGTAAGTCGTTTTGTTCATCAAATTTAAGTAGATAACTCATAAGTTGTTTGCATCAGAGCGACAATTTTTGAGATAGTTATTAAAACTGTTTAAAGGTTGTCAAACGTTGTTTCTCGTTGTATATCCTTTAATTCTAGAGTTAAATTGATAAATAACGTGTACGAATTTGTTTAACGCATTTGTTTTGGTTACTCGACGTCTCCGTTCTCGTGTAGCCTACATATTGCGTTTTTTTTTTTAATTTGCTTACCGGGCTAAATGTTAGCATGTTTAAAATAGGTAAGTCGTTTTGTTCATCAAATTTAAGTAGATAACTCATCAGTTGTTTGCATCAGAGCGACAATTTTTGAGATAGTTATTAAAACTGTTTAAAGGTTGTCAAACGTTGTTTCTCGTTGTATATCCTTTAATTCTAGAGTTAAATTGATAAATAACGTGTACGAATTTGTTTAACGCATTTGTTTTGGTTACTCGACGGCTCCGTTCTCGTGTAGCGTACATATTGCGTTTTTTTTTGTAATTTGCTTACCGGGCTAAAGGTTAGCATGCTTAAAATACGTAAGTCGTTTTGTTCAACAAATTTAAGTAGATAACTCATCAGTTGTTTGCATCAGAGCGACAATTTTTGAGATAGTTATTAAAACTGTTTAAAGGTTGTCAAACGTTGTTTCTCGTTGTATATCCTTTAATTCTAGAGTTAAGTTGATAAATAACGTGTACGAATTTGTTTAACGCATTTGTTTTGGTTACTCGACGTCTCCGTTCTCGTGTAGCCTACATATTGCGTTTTTTTTTAATTTGCTTACCGGGCTAAAGGTTAGCATGCTTAAAATACGTAAGTCGTTTTGTTCAACAAATTTAAGTAGATAACTCATCAGTTGTTTGCATCAGAGCGATAATTTTTGAGATAGTTATTAAAACTGTTTAAAGGTTATCAAACATTGTTTCTCGTTGTATATCCTTTAATTCTAGAGTTAAATTGATAAATAACGTGTACGAATTTGTTTAACGCATTTGTTTTGGTTACTCGACGTCTCCGTTCTCGTGTAGCCTACATATTGCGTTTTTTTTTAATTTGCTTACCGGGCTAAAGGTTAGCATGCTTAAAATACGTAAGTCGTTTTGTTCAACAAATTTAAGTAGATAACTCAGCAGTTGTTTGCATCAGAGCGATAATTTTTGAGATAGTTATTAAAACTGTTTAAAGGTTGTCAAACGTTGTTTCTCGTTGTATATCCTTTAATTCTAGAGTTAAATTGATAAATAACGTGTACGAATTTGTTTAACGCATTTGTTTTGGTTACTCGACGTCTCCGTTCTCGTGTAGCTTACATATTGCGTTTTTTTTTTTTAATTTGCTTACCGGGCTAAAGGTTAGCATGTTTAAAATACGTAAGTCGTTTTGTTCAACAAATTTGAGTAGATAACTCAGCAGTTGTTTGCATCAGAGCGACAATTTCTGAGATAGTTATTAAAACTGTTTAAAGGTTGTAAAACGTTGTTTCTCATTGTATATCCTTTAATTCTAGAGTTAAATTGATAAATAACGTGTACGAATTTGTTTAACGCATTTGTTTTGGTTACTCGACGTCTCCGTTCTCGTGTAGCCTACATATTGCGTTTTTTTTTTTAATTTGCTTACCGGGCTAAAGGTTAGCATGTTTAAAATACGTCAGTCGTTTTGTTCATCAAATTTAAGTAGATAACTCATCAGTTGTTTGCATCAGAGCGACAATTTTTGAGATAGTTATTAAAACTGTCTAAAGGTTGTCAAACGTTGTTTCTCGTTGTATATCCTTTAATTCTAGAGTTAAATTGATAAATAACGTGTACGAATTTGTTTAACGCATTTGTTTTGGTTACTCGACGTCTCCGTTCTCGTGTAGCCTACATATTGCGTTTTTTTTTAATTTGCTTACCGGGCTAAAGGTTAGCATGTTTAAAATTCGTAAGTCGTTTTGTTCATCAAATTTAAGTAGATAATTCATCAGTTGTTTGCATCAGAGCGACAATTTTTGAGATAGTTATTAAAACTGTTTAAAGGTTGTCAAACGTTGTTTCTCGTTGTATATCCTTTAATTCTAGAGTTAAATTGATAAATAACGTGTACGAATTTGTTTAACGCATTTGTTTTGGTTACTCGACGTCTCCGTTCTCGTGTAGCCTACATATTGCGTTTTTTTTTAAATTTGCTTACCGGGCTAAAGGTTAGCATGCTTAAAATACGTAAGTCGTTTTGTTCAACAAATTTAAGTAGATAACTCATCAGTTGTTTGCATCAGAGCGATAATTTTTGAGATAGTTATTAAAACTGTTTAAAGGTTGTCAAACGTTGTTTCTCGTTGTATATCCTTTAATTCTAGAGTTAAATTGATAAATAACGTGTACGAATTTGTTTAACGCATTTGTTTTGGTTACTCGACGTCTCCGTTCTCGTGTAGCTTACATATTACGTTTTTTTTTTAATTTGCTTACCGGGCTAAAGGTTAGCATGTTTAAAATACGTAAGTCGTTTTGTTCAACAAATTTGAGTAGATAACTCAGCAGTTGTTTGCATCAGAGCGACAATTTTTGAGATAGTTATTAAAACTGTTTAAAGGTTGCAAACGTTGTTTCTCATTGTATATCCTTTAATTCTAGAGTTAAATTGATAAATAACGTGTACGAATTTGTTTAACGCATTTGTTTTGGTTACTCGACGTCTCCGTTCTCGTGTAGCCTACATATTGCGTTTTTTTTTTTAATTTGCTTACCGGGCTAAAGGTTAGCATGTTTAAAATACGTAAATCGTTTTGTTCATCAAATTTAAGTAGATAACTCATCAGTTGTTTGCATCAGAGCGACAATTTTTGAGATAGTTATTAAAACTGTTTAAAGGTTGTCAAACGTTGTTTCTCGTTGTATATCCTTTAATTCTAGAGTTAAATTGATAAATAACGTGTACGAATTTGTTTAACGCATTTGTTTTGGTTACTCGACGTCTCCGTTCTCGTGTAGCCTACATATTGCTTTTTTTTTTTAATTTGCTTACCGGGCTAAAGGTTAGCATGCTTAAAATACGTAAGTCGTTTTGTTCAACAAATTTAAGTATATAACTCATTAGTTGTTTGCATCAGAGCGACAATTTTTGAGATAGTTATTAAAACTGTTTAAAGGTTGTCAAACGTTGTTTCTCGTTGTATATTCTTTAATTCTAGAGTTAAATTGATAAATAACGTGTACGAATTTGTTTAGCGCATTTGTTTTGGTTACTCGACGTCTCCGTTCTCGTGTAGCCTACATATTGCGTTTTTTTTTTAATTTGCTTATCGGGCTAAAGGTTAGCATGTTTAAAATACGTAAGTCGTTTTGTTCATCAAATTTAAGCAGATAACTCATCAGTTGTTTGCATCAGAGCGATAATTTTTGAGATAGTTATTAACACTGTTTAAAGGTTGTCAAACGTTGTTTCTCGTTGTATATCCTTTAATTCTAGAGTTAAATTGATAAATAACGTGTACGAATTTGTTTAACGCATTTGTTTTGGTTACTCGACGTCTCCGTTCTCGTGTAGCCTACATATTGCGTTTTTTTTTTAAATTTGCTTACCGGGCTAAAGGTTAGCATGCTTAAAATACGTAAGTCGTTTTGTTCAACAAATTTAAGTAGATAACTCATCAGTTGTTTGCATCAGAGCGATAATTTTTGAGATAGTTATTAAAACTGTTTAAAGGTTGTCAAGCGTTGTTTCTCGTTGTATATCCTTTAATTCTAGAGTTAAATTGATAAATAACGTGTACGAATTTGTTTAACGCATTTGTTTTGGTTACTCGACGTCTCCGTTCTCGTGTAGCCTACATATTGCGTTTTTTTTTTTAATTTGCTTACCGGGCTAAAGGTTAGCATGCTTAAAATACGTAAGTCGTTTTGTTCAACAAATTTAAGTAGATAACTCATCAGTTGTTTGCATCAGAGCGATAATTTTTGAGATAGTTATTAAAACTGTTTAAAGGTTGTCAAACGTTGTTTCTCGTTGTATATCCTTTAATTCTAGAGTTAAATTGATAAATAACGTGTACGAATTTGTTTAACGCATTTGTTTTGGTTACTCGACGTCTCCGTTCTCGTGTAGCCTACATATTGCGTTTTTTTTTTAATTTGCTTACCGGGCTAAAGGTTAGCATGTTTAAAATACGTAAGTCGTTTTGTTCAACAAATTTGAGTAGATAACTCAGAAGTTGTTTGCATCAGAGCGAAAATTTTTGAGATAGTTATTAAAACTGTTTAAAGGTTGTCAAACTTTGTTTCTCGTTGTATATCCTTTAATTCTAGAGTTAAATTAATAAATAACGTGTACGAATTTGTTTAACGCATTTGTTTTGGTTACTCGACGTCTCCGTTCTCGTGTAGCCTACATATTGCGTTTTTTTTTTAATTTTGCTTACCGGGCTAAAGGTTAGCATGTTTAAAATACGTAAGTCGTTTTGTTCATCAAATTTAAGTAGATAACTCATCAGTTGTTTGCATCAGAGCGACAATTTTTGAGATAGTTATTAAAACTGTTTAAAGGTTGTCAAACGTTGTTTCTCGTTGTATATCCTTTAATTCTAGAGTTAAATTGATAAATAACGTGTACGAATTTGTTTAACGCATTTGTTTTGGTTACTCGACGTCTCCGTTCTCGTGTAGCCTACATATTGCGTTTTTTTTTAATTTGCTTACCGGGCTAAAGGTTAGCATGTTTAAAATACGTAAGTCGTTTTGTTCAACAAAATTGAGTAGATAACTCATCAGTTGTTCGCATCAGAGCGATAATTTTTGAGATAGTTATTAAAACTGTTTAAAGGTTGTCAAACGTTGTTTCTCGTTGTATATCCTTTAACTCTAAAGTTAAATTGATAAATACCGTGTACGAATTTGTTTAACGCATTTGTTTTGGTTACTCGACGTCTCCGTTCTCGTGTAGCCTAAATATTGCGTTTTTTTTTTTAATTTGCTTACCGAGCTAAAGGTTAGCATGTTTAAAATACGTAAGTCGTTTTGTTCATCAAATTTAAGTAGTTCAGTTGTTTGCATCAGAGCGACAATTTTTGAGATAGTTATTAAAACTGTTTAAAGGTTGTCAAACGTTGTTTCTCGTTGTATATCTTTAATTCTAGAGTTAAATTGATAAATAACGTGTACGAATTTGTTTAACGCATTTGTTTTGGTTACTCGACGTCTCCGTTCTCGTGTAGCCTACATATTGCGTTTTTTTTTTAATTTGCTTACCGGGTTAAAGGTTAGCATGTTTAAAATACGTAAGTCGTTTTGTTCAACAAATTTGAGTAGATAACTCAGCAGTTGTTTGCATCCGAGCGACAATTTTTGAGATAGTTATTAAAACTCTTTAAAGGTTGTCAAACGTTGTTTCTCGTTGTATATCCTCTAATTCTAGAGTTAAATTGATAAATAACGTGTACGAATTTGTTTAACGCATTTGTTTTGGTTACTCGACGTCTCCGTTCTCGTGTAGCCTACATATTGCGTTTTTTTTTTAAATTTGCTTACCGGGCTAAAGGTTAGCATGCTTAAAATACGTAAGTCGTTTTGTTCAACAAATTTAAGTAGATAACTCATCAGTTGTTTGCATCAGAGCGATAATTTTTGAGATAGTTATTAAAACTGTTTAAAGGTTGTCAAGCGTTGTTTCTCGTTGTATATCCTTTAATTCTAGAGTTAAATTGATAAATAACGTGTACGAATTTGTTTAACGCATTTGTTTTGGTTACTCGACGTCTCCGTTCTCGTGTAGCCTACATATTGCGTTTTTTTTAATTTGCTTACCGGGCTAAAGGTTAGCATGTTTAAAATACGTAAGTCGTTTTGTTCATCAAATTTAAGTAGATAACTCATAAGTTGTTTGCATCAGAGCGACAATTTTTGAGATAGTTATTAAAACTGTTTAAAGGTTGTCAAACGTTGTTTCTCGTTGTATATCCTTTAATTCTAGAGTTAAATTGATAAATAACGTGTACGAATTTGTTTAACGCATTTGTTTTGGTTACTCGACGTCTCCGTTCTCGTGTAGCCTACATATTGCGTTTTTTTTTTTAATTTGCTTACCGGGCTAAATGTTAGCATGTTTAAAATACGTAAGTCGTTTTGTTCATCAAATTTAAGTAGATAACTCATCAGTTGTTTGCATCAGAGCGACAATTTTTGAGATAGTTATTAAAACTGTTTAAAGGTTGTCAAACGTTGTTTCTCGTTGTATATCCTTTAATTCTAGAGTTAAATTGATAAATAACGTGTACGAATTTGTTTAACGCATTTGTTTTGGTTACTCGACGGCTCCGTTCTCGTGTAGCGTACATATTGCGTTTTTTTTTGTAATTTGCTTACCGGGCTAAAGGTTAGCATGCTTAAAATACGTAAGTCGTTTTGTTCAACAAATTTAAGTAGATAACTCATCAGTTGTTTGCATCAGAGCGACAATTTTTGAGATAGTTATTAAAACTGTTTAAAGGTTGTCAAACGTTGTTTCTCGTTGTATATCCTTTAATTCTAGAGTTAAGTTGATAAATAACGTGTACGAATTTGTTTAACGCATTTGTTTTGGTTACTCGACGTCTCCGTTCTCGTGTAGCCTACATATTGCGTTTTTTTTTAATTTGCTTACCGGGCTAAAGGTTAGCATGCTTAAAATACGTAAGTCGTTTTGTTCAACAAATTTAAGTAGATAACTCATCAGTTGTTTGCATCAGAGCGATAATTTTTGAGATAGTTATTAAAACTGTTTAAAGGTTATCAAACATTGTTTCTCGTTGTATATCCTTTAATTCTAGAGTTAAATTGATAAATAACGTGTACGAATTTGTTTAACGCATTTGTTTTGGTTACTCGACGTCTCCGTTCTCGTGTAGCCTACATATTGCGTTTTTTTTTAATTTGCTTACCGGGCTAAAGGTTAGCATGCTTAAAATACGTAAGTCGTTTTGTTCAACAAATTTAAGTAGATAACTCAGCAGTTGTTTGCATCAGAGCGATAATTTTTGAGATAGTTATTAAAACTGTTTAAAGGTTGTCAAACGTTGTTTCTCGTTGTATATCCTTTAATTCTAGAGTTAAATTGATAAATAACGTGTACGAATTTGTTTAACGCATTTGTTTTGGTTACTCGACGTCTCCGTTCTCGTGTAGCTTACATATTGCGTTTTTTTTTTTTTAATTTGCTTACCGGGCTAAAGGTTAGCATGTTTAAAATACGTAAGTCGTTTTGTTCAACAAATTTGAGTAGATAACTCAGCAGTTGTTTGCATCAGAGCGACAATTTCTGAGATAGTTATTAAAACTGTTTAAAGGTTGTAAAACGTTGTTTCTCATTGTATATCCTTTAATTCTAGAGTTAAATTGATAAATAACGTGTACGAATTTGTTTAACGCATTTGTTTTGGTTACTCGACGTCTCCGTTCTCGTGTAGCCTACATATTGCGTTTTTTTTTTTAATTTGCTTACCGGGCTAAAGGTTAGCATGTTTAAAATACGTCAGTCGTTTTGTTCATCAAATTTAAGTAGATAACTCATCAGTTGTTTGCATCAGAGCGACAATTTTTGAGATAGTTATTAAAACTGTCTAAAGGTTGTCAAACGTTGTTTCTCGTTGTATATCCTTTAATTCTAGAGTTAAATTGATAAATAACGTGTACGAATTTGTTTAACGCATTTGTTTTGGTTACTCGACGTCTCCGTTCTCGTGCAGCCTACATATTGCGTTTTTTTTTTTTTAATTTGCTTACCGGGCTAAAGGTTAGCATGCTTAAAATACGTAAGTCGTTTTGTTCAACAAATTTAAGTAGATAACTCATTAGTTGTTTGCATCAGAGCGACAATTTTTGAGATAGTTATTAAAACTGTTTAAAGGTTGTCAAACGTTGTTTCTCGTTGTATATCCTTTAATTCTAGAGTTAAATTGATAAATAACGTGTACGAATTTGTTTAGCGCATTTGTTTTGGTTACTCGACGTCTCCGTTCTCGTGTAGCCTACATATTGCTTTTTTTTTTAATTTGCTTATCGGGCTAAAGGTTAGCATGTTTAAAATACGTAAGTCGTTTTGTTCATCAAATTTAAGTAGATAACTCATCAGTTGTTTGCATCAGAGCGACAATTTTTGAGATAGTTATTAAAACTGTTTAAAGGTTGTCAAACGTTTTTTCTCGTTCTATATCCTTTAATTCTAGAGTTAAATTGATAAATAACGTGTACGAATTTGTTTAACGCATTTGTTTTGGTTACTCGACGTCTCCGTTCTCGTGTAGCTTACATATTGCGTTTTTTTTTTTTAATTTGCTTACCGGGCTAAAGGTTAGCATGTTTAAAATACGTAAGTCGTTTTGTTCAACAAATTTGAGTAGATAACTCAGCAGTTGTTTGCATCAGAGCGGCAATTTCTGAGATAGTTATTAAAACTGTTTAAAGGTTGTAAAACGTTGTTTCTCATTGTATATCCTTTAATTCTAGAGTTAAATTGATAAATAACGTGTACGAATTTGTTTAACGCATTTGTTTTGGTTACTCGACGTCTCCGTTCTCGTGTAGCCTACATATTGCGTTTTTTTTTTAATTTGCTTACCGGGCTAAAGGTTAGCATGTTTAAAATACGTCAGTCGTTTTGTTCATCAAATTTAAGTAGATAACTCATCAGTTGTTTGCATCAGAGCGACAATTTTTGAGATAGTTATTAAAACTGTCTAAAGGTTGTCAAACGTTGTTTCTCGTTGTATATCCCTTAATTCTAGAGTTAAATTGATAAATAACGTGTACGAATTTGTTTAACGCATTTGTTTTGGTTACTCGACGTCTCCGTTCTCGTACAGCCTACATATTGCGTTTTTTTTTTTTTAATTTGCTTACCGGGCTAAAGGTTAGCATGCTTAAAATACGTAAGTCGTTTTGTTCAACAAATTTAAGTAGATAACTCATTAGTTGTTTGCATCAGAGCGACAATTTTTGAGATAGTTATTAAAACTGTTTAAAGGTTGTCAAACGTTGTTTCTCGTTGTATATCCTTTAATTCTAGAGTTAAATTGATAAATAACGTGTACGAATTTGTTTAGCGCATTTGTTTTGGTTACTCGACGTCTCCGTTCTCGTGTAGCCTACATATTGCGTTTTTTTTTAATTTGCTTATCGGGCTAAAGGTTAGCATGTTTAAAATACGTAAGTCGTTTTGTTCATCAAATTTAAGTAGATAACTCATCAGTTGTTTGCATCAGAGCGACAATTTTTGAGATAGTTATTAAAACTGTTTAAAGGTTGTCAAACGTTTTTTCTCGTTGTATATCCTTTAATTCTAGAGTTAAATTGATAAATAACGTGTACGAATTTGTTTAACGCATTTGTTTTGGTTACTCGACGTCTCCGTTCTCGTGTAGCCTACATATTCGGTTTTTTTTAATTTGCTTACCGGGCTAAAGGTTAGCATGCTTAAAATATGTAAGTCGTTTTGTTCAACAAATTTAAGTAGATAACTCATCAGTTGTTTGCATCAGAGCGATAATTTTTGAGATAGTTATTAAAACTGTTTAAAGGTTGTCAAACGTTGTTTCTCGTTGTATATCTTTAATTCTAGAGTTAAATTGATAAATAACGTGTACGAATTTGTTTAACGCATTTGTTTTGGTTACTCGACGTCTCCGTTCTCGTGTAGCCTACATATTGCGTTTTTTTTTTAATTTGCTTACCGGGTTAAAGGTTAGCATGTTTAAAATACGTAAGTCGTTTTGTTCAACAAATTTGAGTAGATAACTCAGCAGTTGTTTGCATCCGAGCGACAATTTTTGAGATAGTTATTAAAACTCTTTAAAGGTTGTCAAACGTTGTTTCTCGTTGTATATCCTCTAATTCTAGAGTTAAATTGATAAATAACGTGTACGAATTTGTTTAACGCATTTGTTTTGGTTACTCGACGTCTCCGTTCTCGTGTAGCCTAAATATTGCGTTTTTTTTTTAATTTGCTTACCGGGTTAAAGGTTAGCATGTTTAAAATACGTAAGTCGTTTTGTTCAACAAATTTGAGTAGATAACTCAGCAGTTGTTTGCATCCGAGCGACAATTTTTGAGATAGTTATTAAAACTGTTTAAAGGTTGTCAAACGTTGTTTCTCGTTGTATATCCTTTAACTCTAAAGTTAAATTGATAAATACCGTGTACGAATTTGTTTAACGCATTTGTTTTGGTTACTCGACGTCTCCGTTCTCGTGTAGCCTAAATATTGCGTTTTTTTTTTTAATTTGCTTACCGAGCTAAAGGTTAGCATGTTTAAAATACGTAAGTCGTTTTGTTCATCAAATTTAAGTAGATAACTCATCAGTTGTTTGCATCAGAGCGACAATTTTTGAGATAGTTATTAAAACTGTTTAAAGGTTGTCAAACGTTGTTTCTCGTTGTATATCTTTAATTCTAGAGTTAAATTGATAAATAACGTGTACGAATTTGTTTAACGCATTTGTTTTGGTTACTCGACGTCTCCGTTCTCGTGTAGCCTACATATTGCGTTTTTTTTTTAATTTGCTTACCGGGTTAAAGGTTAGCATGTTTAAAATACGTAAGTCGTTTTGTTCAACAAATTTGAGTAGATAACTCAGCAGTTGTTTGCATCCGAGCGACAATTTTTGAGATAGTTATTAAAACTCTTTAAAGGTTGTCAAACGTTGTTTCTCGTTGTATATCCTCTAATTCTAGAGTTAAATTGATAAATAACGTGTACGAATTTGTTTAACGCATTTGTTTTGGTTACTCGACGTCTCCGTTCTCGTGTAGCCTACATATTGCGTTTTTTTTTTAAATTTGCTTACCGGGCTAAAGGTTAGCATGCTTAAAATACGTAAGTCGTTTTGTTCAACAAATTTAAGTAGATAACTCATCAGTTGTTTGCATCAGAGCGATAATTTTTGAGATAGTTATTAAAACTGTTTAAAGGTTGTCAAGCGTTGTTTCTCGTTGTATATCCTTTAATTCTAGAGTTAAATTGATAAATAACGTGTACGAATTTGTTTAACGCATTTGTTTTGGTTACTCGACGTCTCCGTTCTCGTGTAGCCTACATATTGCGTTTTTTTTAATTTGCTTACCGGGCTAAAGGTTAGCATGTTTAAAATACGTAAGTCGTTTTGTTCATCAAATTTAAGTAGATAACTCATAAGTTGTTTGCATCAGAGCGACAATTTTTGAGATAGTTATTAAAACTGTTTAAAGGTTGTCAAACGTTGTTTCTCGTTGTATATCCTTTAATTCTAGAGTTAAATTGATAAATAACGTGTACGAATTTGTTTAACGCATTTGTTTTGGTTACTCGACGTCTCCGTTCTCGTGTAGCCTACATATTGCGTTTTTTTTTTTAATTTGCTTACCGGGCTAAATGTTAGCATGTTTAAAATACGTAAGTCGTTTTGTTCATCAAATTTAAGTAGATAACTCATCAGTTGTTTGCATCAGAGCGACAATTTTTGAGATAGTTATTAAAACTGTTTAAAGGTTGTCAAACGTTGTTTCTCGTTGTATATCCTTTAATTCTAGAGTTAAATTGATAAATAACGTGTACGAATTTGTTTAACGCATTTGTTTTGGTTACTCGACGGCTCCGTTCTCGTGTAGCGTACATATTGCGTTTTTTTTTGTAATTTGCTTACCGGGCTAAAGGTTAGCATGCTTAAAATACGTAAGTCGTTTTGTTCAACAAATTTAAGTAGGTAACTCATCAGTTGTTTGCATCAGAGCGACAATTTTTGAGATAGTTATTAAAACTGTTTAAAGGTTGTCAAACGTTGTTTCTCGTTGTATATCCTTTAATTCTAGAGTTAAGTTGATAAATAACGTGTACGAATTTGTTTAACGCATTTGTTTTGGTTACTCGACGTCTCCGTTCTCGTGTAGCCTACATATTGCGTTTTTTTTTAATTTGCTTACCGGGCTAAAGGTTAGCATGCTTAAAATTCGTAAGTCGTTTTGTTCAACAAATTTAAGTAGATAACTCATCAGTTGTTTGCATCAGAGCGATAATTTTTGAGATAGTTATTAAAACTGTTTAAAGGTTATCAAACATTGTTTCTCGTTGTATATCCTTTAATTCTAGAGTTAAATTGATAAATAACGTGTACGAATTTGTTTAAGGCATTTGTTTTGGTTACTCGACGTCTCCGTTCTCGTGTAGCCTACATATTGCGTTTTTTTTTAATTTGCTTACCGGGCTAAAGGTTAGCATGCTTAAAATACGTAAGTCGTTTTGTTCAACAAATTTAAGTAGATAACTCAGCAGTTGTTTGCATCAGAGCGATAATTTTTGAGATAGTTATTAAAACTGTTTAAAGGTTGTCAAACGTTGTTTCTCGTTGTATATCCTTTAATTCTAGAGTTAAATTGATAAATAACGTGTACGAATTTGTTTAACGCATTTGTTTTGGTTACTCGACGTCTCCGTTCTCGTGTAGCCTACATATTGCGTTTTTTTTTTTAATTTGCTTACCGGGCTAAAGGTTAGCATGTTTAAAATACGTCAGTCGTTTTGTTCATCAAATTTAAGTAGATAACTCATCAGTTGTTTGCATCATTTTTGAGATAGTTATTAAAACTGTCTAAAGGTTGTCAAACGTTGTTTCTCGTTGTATATCCTTTAATTCTAGAGTTAAATTGATAAATAACGTGTACGAATTTGTTTAACGCATTTGTTTTGGTTACTCGACGTCTCCGTTCTCGTGCAGCCTACATATTGCGTTTTTTTTTTTTAATTTGCTTACCGGGCTAAAGGTTAGCATGCTTAAAATACGTAAGTCGTTTTGTTCAACAAATTTAAGTAGATAACTCATTAGTTGTTTGCATCAGAGCGACAATTTTTGAGATAGTTATTAAAACTGTTTAAAGGTTGTCAAACGTTGTTTCTCGTTGTATATCCTTTAATTCTAGAGTTAAATTGATAAATAACGTGTACGAATTTGTTTAGCGCATTTGTTTTGGTTACTCGACGTCTCCGTTCTCGTGTAGCCTACATATTGCTTTTTTTTTTAATTTGCTTATCGGGCTAAAGGTTAGCATGTTTAAAATACGTAAGTCGTTTTGTTCATCAAATTTAAGTAGATAACTCATCAGTTGTTTGCATCAGAGCGACAATTTTTGAGATAGTTATTAAAACTGTTTAAAGGTTGTCAAACGTTTTTTCTCGTTGTATATCCTTTAATTCTAGAGTTAAATTGATAAATAACGTGTACGAATTTGTTTAACGCATTTGTTTTGGTTACTCGACGTCTCCGTTCTCGTGTAGCTTACATATTGCGTTTTTTTTTTTTAATTTGCTTACCGGGCTAAAGGTTAGCATGTTTAAAATACGTAAGTCGTTTTGTTCAACAAATTTGAGTAGATAACTCAGCAGTTGTTTGCATCAGAGCGACAATTTCTGAGATAGTTATTAAAACTGTTTAAAGGTTGTAAAACGTTGTTTCTCATTGTATATCCTTTAATTCTAGAGTTAAATTGATAAATAACGTGTACGAATTTGTTTAACGCATTTGTTTTGGTTACTCGACGTCTCCGTTCTCGTGTAGCCTACATATTGCGTTTTTTTTTTAATTTGCTTACCGGGCTAAAGGTTAGCATGTTTAAAATACGTCAGTCGTTTTGTTCATCAAATTTAAGTAGATAACTCATCAGTTGTTTGCATCAGAGCGACAATTTTTGAGATAGTTATTAAAACTGTCTAAAGGTTGTCAAACGTTGTTTCTCGTTGTATATCCTTTAATTCTAGAGTTAAATTGATAAATAACGTGTACGAATTTGTTTAACGCATTTGTTTTGGTTACTCGACGTCTCCGTTCTCGTACAGCCTACATATTGCGTTTTTTTTTTTTAATTTGCTTACCGGGCTAAAGGTTAGCATGCTTAAAATACGTAAGTCGTTTTGTTCAACAAATTTAAGTAGATAACTCATTAGTTGTTTGCATCAGAGCGACAATTTTTGAGATAGTTATTAAAACTGTTTAAAGGTTGTCAAACGTTGTTTCTCGTTGTATATCCTTTAATTCTAGAGTTAAATTGATAAATAACGTGTACGAATTTGTTTAGCGCATTTGTTTTGGTTACTCGACGTCTCCGTTCTCGTGTAGCCTACATATTGCGTTTTTTTTTAATTTGCTTATCGGGCTAAAGGTTAGCATGTTTAAAATACGTAAGTCGTTTTGTTCATCAAATTTAAGTAGATAACTCATCAGTTGTTTGCATCAGAGCGACAATTTTTGAGATAGTTATTAAAACTGTTTAAAGGTTGTCAAACGTTTTTTCTCGTTGTATATCCTTTAATTCTAGAGTTAAATTGATAAATAACGTGTACGAATTTGTTTAACGCATTTGTTTTGGTTACTCGACGTCTCCGTTCTCGTGTAGCCTACATATTCGGTTTTTTTTAATTTGCTTACCGGGCTAAAGGTTAGCATGCTTAAAATATGTAAGTCGTTTTGTTCAGCAAATTTAAGTAGATAACTCATCAGTTGTTTGCATCAGAGCGATAATTTTTGAGATAGTTATTAAAACTGTTTAAAGGTTGTCAAACGTTGTTTCTCGTTGTATATCCTTTAATTCTAGAGTTAAATTGATAAATAACGTGTACGAATTTGTTTAACGCATTTGTTTTGGTTACTCGACGTCTCCGTTCTCGTGTAGCCTACATATTGCGTTTTTTTTTTAATTTGCTTACCGGGCTAAAGGTTAGCATGCTTAAAATACGTAAGTCGTTTTGTTCAACAAATTTAAGTAGATAACTCATCAGTTGTTTGCATCAGAGCAACAATTTTTGAGATAGATATTAAAACTGTTTAAAGGTTGTCAAACGTTGTTTCTCGTTGTATATCCTTTAATTCTAGAGTTAAATTGATAAATAACGTGTACGAATTTGTTTAACGCATTTGTTTTGGTTACTCGACGTCTCCGTTCTCGTGTAGCCTACATATTGCGTTTTTTTTTTAATTTGCTTACCGGGCTAAAGGTTAGCATGCTTAAAATACGTAAGTCGTTTTGTTCAACAAATTTAAGTAGATAACTCATCAGTTGTTTGCATCAGAGCGATAATTTTTGAGATAGTTATTAAAACTGTTTAAAGGTTGTCAAACGTTGTTTCTCGTTGTATATCCTTTAATTCTAGAGTTAAATTGATAAATAACGTGTACGAATTTGTTTAACGCATTTGTTTTGGTTACTCGAAGTCTCCGTTCTCGTGTAGCCTACATATTGCGTTTTTTTTTTTAATTTGCTTACCGGGCTAAAGGTTAGCATGTTTAAAATACGTAAGTCGTTTTGTTCAACAAATTTGAGTAGATAACTCAGCAGTTGTTTGCATCAGAGCGAAAATTTTTGAGATGGTTATTAAAACTGTTTAAAGGTTGTCAAACGTTGTTTCTCGTTGTATATCCTTTAATTCTAGAGTTAAATTGATAAATAACGTGTACGAATTTGTTTAGCGCATTTGTTTTGGTTACTCGACGTCTCCGTTCTCGTGTAGCCTACATATTGCGTTTTTTTTTAATTTGCTTATCGGGCTAAAGGTTAGCATGTTTAAAATACGTAAGTCGTTTTGTTCATCAAATTTAAGTAGATAACTCATCAGTTGTTTGCATCAGAGCGACAATTTTTGAGATAGTTATTAAAACTGTTTAAAGGTTGTCAAACGTTGTTTCTCGTTGTATATCCTTTAATTCTAGAGTTAAATTGATAAATAACGTGTACGAATTTGTTTAACGCATTTGTTTTGGTTACTCGACGTCTCCGTTCTCGTGTAGCCTACATATTGCGTTTTTTTTTTAATTTGCTTACCGGGCTAAAGGTTAGCATGCTTAAAATACGTAAGTAGTTTTGTTCAACAAATTTAAGTAGATAACTCATCAGTTGTTTGCATCAGAGCAACAATTTTTGAGATAGATATTAAAACTGTTTAAAGGTTGTCAAACGTTGTTTCTCGTTGTATATCCTTTAATTCTAGAGTTAAATTGATAAATAACGTGTACGAATTTGTTTAACGCATTTGTTTTGGTTACTCGACGTCTCCGTTCTCGTGTAGCCTACATATTGCGTTTTTTTTTTAATTTGCTTACCGGGCTAAAGGTTAGCATGCTTAAAATACGTAAGTCGTTTTGTTCAACAAATTTAAGTAGATAACTCATCAGTTGTTTGCATCAGAGCGATAATTTTTGAGATAGTTATTAAAACTGTTTAAAGGTTGTCAAACGTTGTTTCTCGTTGTATATCCTTTAATTCTAGAGTTAAATTGATAAATAACGTGTACGAATTTGTTTAACGCATTTGTTTTGGTTACTCGACGTCTCCGTACTCGTGTAGCCTACATATTGCGTTTTTTTTTAATTTGCTTACCGGGCTAAAGGTTAGCATGTTTAAAATACGTAAGTCGTTTTGTTCATCAAATTTAAGTAGATAACTCATCAGTTGTTTGCATCAGAGCGACAATTTTTGAGATAGTTATTAAAACTGTTTAAAGGTTGTCAAACGTTGTTTCTCGTTGTATATCCTTTAATTCTAGAGTTAAATTGATAAATAACGTGTACGAATTTGTTTAACGCATTTGTTTTGGTTACTCGACGTCTCCGTTCTCGTGTAGCTTACATATTGCGTTTTTTTTTTTTAATTTGCTTACCGGGCTAAAGGTTAGCATGTTTAAAATACGTAAGTCGTTTTGTTCAACAAATTTGAGTAGATAACTCAGCAGTTGTTTGCATCAGAGCGACAATTTCTGAGATAGTTATTAAAACTGTTTAAAGGTTGTAAAACGTTGTTTCTCATTGTATATCCTTTAATTCTAGAGTTAAATTGATAAATAACGTGTACGAATTTGTTTAACGCATTTGTTTTGGTTACTCGACGTCTCCGTTCTCGTGTAGCCTACATATTGCGTTTTTTTTTTAATTTGCTTACCGGGCTAAAGGTTAGCATGTTTAAAATACGTCAGTCGTTTTGTTCATCAAATTTAAGTAGATAACTCATCAGTTGTTTGCATCAGAGCGACAATTTTTGAGATAGTTATTAAAACTGTCTAAAGGTTGTCAAACGTTGTTTCTCGTTGTATATCCTTTAATTCTAGAGTTAAATTGATAAATAACGTGTACGAATTTGTTTAACGCATTTGTTTTGGTTACTCGACGTCTCCGTTCTCGTACAGCCTACATATTGCGTTTTTTTTTTTTTAATTTGCTTACCGGGCTAAAGGTTAGCATGCTTAAAATACGTAAGTCGTTTTGTTCAACAAATTTAAGTAGATAACTCATTAGTTGTTTGCATCAGAGCGACAATTTTTGAGATAGTTATTAAAACTGTTTAAAGGTTGTCAAACGTTGTTTCTCGTTGTATATCCTTTAATTCTAGAGTTAAATTGATAAATAACGTGTACGAATTTGTTTAGCGCATTTGTTTTGGTTACTCGACGTCTCCGTTCTCGTGTAGCCTACATATTGCGTTTTTTTTTAATTTGCTTATCGGGCTAAAGGTTAGCATGTTTAAAATACGTAAGTCGTTTTGTTCATCAAATTTAAGTAGATAACTCATCAGTTGTTTGCATCAGAGCGACAATTTTTGAGATAGTTATTAAAACTGTTTAAAGGTTGTCAAACGTTTTTTCTCGTTGTATATCCTTTAATTCTAGAGTTAAATTGATAAATAACGTGTACGAATTTGTTTAACGCATTTGTTTTGGTTACTCGACGTCTCCGTTCTCGTGTAGCCTACATATTCGGTTTTTTTTAATTTGCTTACCGGGCTAAAGGTTAGCATGCTTAAAATATGTAAGTCGTTTTGTTCAACAAATTTAAGTAGATAACTCATCAGTTGTTTGCATCAGAGCGATAATTTTTGAGATAGTTATTAAAACTGTTTAAAGGTTGTCAAACGTTGTTTCTCGTTGTATATCCTTTAACTCTAGAGTTAAATTGATAAATAACGTGTACGAATTTGTTTAACGCATTTGTTTTGGTTACTCGACGTCTCCGTTCTCGTGTAGCCTACATATTGCGTTTTTTTTTTAATTTGCTTACCGGGCTAAAGGTTAGCATGCTTAAAATACGTAAGTCGTTTTGTTCAACAAATTTAAGTAGATAACTCATCAGTTGTTTGCATCAGAGCAACAATTTTTGAGATAGATATTAAAACTGTTTAAAGGTTGTCAAACGTTGTTTCTCGTTGTATATCCTTTAATTCTAGAGTTAAATTGATAAATAACGTGTACGAATTTGTTTAACGCATTTGTTTTGGTTACTCGACGTCTCCGTTCTCGTGTAGCCTACATATTGCGTTTTTTTTTAATCTGCTTACCGGGCTAAAGGTTAGCATGCTTAAAATACGTAAGTCGTTTTGTTCAACAAATTTAAGTAGATAACTCATCAGTTGTTTGCATCAGAGCGATAATTTTTGAGATAGTTATTAAAACTGTTTAAAGGTTGTCAAACGTTGTTTCTCGTTGTATATCCTTTAATTCTAGAGTTAAATTGATAAATAACGTGTACGAATTTGTTTAACGCATTTGTTTTGGTTACTCGAAGTCTCCGTTCTCGTGTAGCCTACATATTGCGTTTTTTTTTTTAATTTGCTTACCGGGCTAAAGGTTAGCATGTTTAAAATACGTAAGTCGTTTTGTTCAACAAATTTGAGTAGATAACTCAGCAGTTGTTTGCATCAGAGCGAAAATTTTTGAGATGGTTATTAAAACTGTTTAAAGGTTGTCAAACGTTGTTTCTCGTTGTATATCCTTTAATTCTAGAGTTAAATTGATAAATAACGTGTACGAATTTGTTTAACGCATTTGTTTTGGTTACTCGACGTCTCCGTACTCGTGTAGCCTACATATTGCGTTTTTTTTTTAATTTGCTTACCGGGCTAAAGGTTAGCATGTTTAAAATACGTAAGTCGTTTTGTTCATCAAATTTAAGTAGATAACTCATCAGTTGTTTGCATCAGAGCGACAATTTTTGAGATAGTTATTAAAACTGTTTAAAGGTTGTCAAACGTTGTTTCTCGTTGTATATCCTTTAATTCTAGAGTTAAATTGATAAATAACGTGTACGAATTTGTTTAACGCATTTGTTTTGGTTACTCGACGTCTCCGTTCTCGTGTAGCCTACATATTGCGTTTTTTTTTAATCTGCTTACCGGGCTAAAGGTTAGCATGCTTAAAATACGTAAGTCGTTTTGTTCAACAAATTTAAGTAGATAACTCATCAGTTGTTTGCATCAGAGCGATAATTTTTGAGATAGTTATTAAAACTGTTTAAAGGTTGTCAAACGTTGTTTCTCGTTGTATATCCTTTAATTCTAGAGTTAAATTGATAAATAACGTGTACGAATTTGTTTAACGTATTTGTTTTGGTTACTCGACGTCTCCGTTCTCGTGTAGCCTACATATTGCGTTTTTTTTTTTAATTTGCTTACCGGGCTAAAGGTTAGCATGTTTAAAATACGTAAGTCGTTTTGTTCAACAAATTTAAGTAGATAACTCATCAGTTGTTTGCATCAGAGCGACAATTTTTGAGATAGTTATTAAAACTGTTTAAAGGTTGTCAAACGTTGTTTCTCGTTGTATATCCTTTAATTCTAGAGTTAAATTGATAAATAACGTGTACGAATTTGTTTAACGCATTTGTTTTGGTTACTCGACGTCTCCGTTCTCGTGTAGCCTACATATTGCGTTTTTTTTTTAATTTGCTTACCGGGCTAAAGGTTAGCATGTTTAAAATACGTAAGTCGTTTTGTTCAACAAATTTGAGTAGATAACTCATCAGTTGTTTGCATCAGAGCGATAATTTTTGAGATAGTTATTAAAACTGTTTAAAGGTTGTCAAACGTTGTTTCTCGTTGTATATCCTTTAACTCTAAAGTTAAATTGATAAATAACGTGTACGAATTTGTTTAACGCATTTGTTTTGGTTACTCGACGTCTCCGTTCTCGTGTAGCCTACATATTGCGTTTTTTTTTTAATTTGCTTACCGGGCTAAAGGTTAGCATGTTTAAAATACGTAAGTCGTTTTGTTCATCAAATTTAAGTAGATAACTCATCAGTTGTTTGCATCAGAGCGACAATTTTTGAGATAGTTATTAAAACTGTTTAAAGGTTGTCAAACGTTGTTTCTCGTTGTATATCCTTTAATTCTAGAGTTAAATTGATAAATAACGTGTACGAATTTGTTTAACGCATTTGTTTTGGTTACTCGACGTCTCCGTTCTCGTGTAGCCTACATATTGCGTTTTTTTTTTAATTTGCTTAACGGGTTAAAGGTTAGCATGTTTAAAATACGTAAGTCGTTTTGTTCAACAAATTTGAGTAGATAACTCAGCAGTAGTTTGCATCAGAGCGACAATTTTTGAGATAGTTATTAAAACTCTTTAAAGGTTGTCAAACGTTGTTTCCCGTTGTATATCCTTTAATTCTAGAGTTAAATTGATAAATAACGTGTACGAATTTGTTTAACGTATTTGTTTTGGTTACTCGACGTCTCGGTTCTCGTGTAGCCTACATATTGCGTTTTTTTTTTAATTTGCTTACCGGGCTAAAGGTTAGCATGCTTAAAATACGTAAGTCGTTTTGTTCAACAAATTTAAGTAGATAACTCATCAGTTGTTTGCATCAGAGCGATAATTTTTGAGATAGTTATTAAAACTGTTTAAAGGTTGTCAAACGTTGTTTCTCGTTGTATATCCTTTAATTCTAGAGTTAAATTGATAAATAAGGTGTACGAATTTGTTTAACGTATTTGTTTTGGTTACTCGACGTCTCCGTTCTCGTGTAGCCTACATATTGCGTTTTTTTTTAATTTGCTTACCGGGCTAAAGGTTAGCATGCTTAAAATACGTAAGTCGTTTTGTTCAACAAATTTAAGTAGATAACTCATCAGTTGTTTGCATCAGAGCGAAAATTTTTGAGATAGTTATTAAAACTGTTTAAAGGTTGTCAAACGTTGTTTCTCGTTGTATATCCTTTAATTCTAGAGTTAAATTGATAAATAACGTGTACGAATTTGTTTAACGCATTTGTTTTGGTTACTCGACGTCTCCGTTCTCGTGTAGCCTACATATTGCGTTTTTTTTTTAATTTGCTTACCGGGCTAAAGGTTAGCATGCTTAAAATACGTAAGTCGTTTTGTTCAACAAATTTAAGTAGATAACTCATCAGTTGTTTGCATCAGAGCGATAATTTTTGAGATAGGTATTAAAACTGTTTAAAGGTTGTCAAAGGTTGTTTCTCGTTGTATATCCTTTAATTCTAGAGTTAAATTGATAAATAACGTGTACGAATTTGTTTAACGCATTTGTTTTGGTTACTCGACGTCTCCGTTCTCGTGTAGCCTACATATTGCGTTTTTTTTTTAATTTGCTTACCGGGCTAAAGGTTAGCACGCTTAAAATACGTAAGTCGTTTTGTTCAACAAATTTAAGTAGATAACTCATCAGTTGTTTGCATCAGAGCGATAATTTTTGAGATAGTTATTAAAACTGTTTAAAGGTTGTCAAACGTTGTTTCTCGTTGTATATCCTTTAATTTTAGAGTTAAATTGATAAATAACGTGTACGAATTTGTTTAACGCATTTGTTTTGGTTACTCGACGTCTTCGTTCTCGTGTAGCCTACATATTGCGTTTTTTTTTTTAATTTGATTACCGGGCTAAAGGTTAGCATGTTTAAAATACGTAAGTCGTTTTGTTCAACAAATTTGAGTAGATAACTCAGCAGTTGTTTGCATCAGAGCGAAAATTTTTGAGATAGTTATTAAAACTGTTTAAAGGTTGTCAAACGTTGTTTCTCGTTGTATATCCTTTAATTCTAGAGTTAAATTGATAAATAGCGTGTACGAATTTGTTTAACGCATTTGTTTTGGTTACTCGACGTCTCCGTTCTCGTGTAGCCTACATATTGCGTTTTTTTTTTTAATTTGCTTACCGGGCTAAAGGTTAGCATGTTTAAAATACGTAAGTCGTTTTGTTCATCAAATTTAAGTAGATAACTCATCAGTTGTTTGCATCAGAGCGACAATTTTTGAGATAGTTATTAAAACTGTTTAAAGGTTGTCAAACGTTGTTTCTCGTTGTATATCCTTTAATTCTAGAGTTAAATTGATAAGTAACGTGTACGAATTTGTTTAACGCATTTGTTTTGGTTACTCGACGTCTCCGTTCTCGTGTAGCCTACATATTGCGTTTTTTTTTTTAATTTGCTTACCGGGCTAAAGGTTAGCATGCTTAAAATACGTAAGTCGTTTTGTTCAATAAATTTAAGTAGATAACTCATCAGTTGTTTGCATCAGAGCGATAATTTTTGAGATAGTTATTAAAACTGTTTAAAGGTTGTCAAACGTTGTTTCTCGTTGTATATCCTTTAATTCTAGAGTTAAATTGATAAATAACGTGTACGAATTTGTTTAACGTATTTGTTTTGGTTACTCGACGTCTCCGTTCTCGTGTAGCCTACATATTGCGTTTTGTTTTTAATTTGCTTACCGGGCTAAAGGTTAGCATGTTTAAAATACGTAAGTCGTTTTGTTCAACAAATTTAAGTAGATAACTCATCAGTTGTTTGCATCAGAGCGACAATTTTTGAGATAGTTATTAAAACTGTTTAAAGGTTGTCAAACGTTGTTTCTCGTTGTATATCCTTTAATTCTAGAGTTAAATTGATAAATAACGTGTACGAATTTGTTTAACGCATTTATTTTGGTTACTCGACGTCTCCGTTCTCGTGTAGCCTACATATTGCGTTTTTTTTTTTAATTTGCTTACCGGGCTAAAGGTTAGCATGTTTAAAATACGTAAGTCGTTTTGTTCAACAAATTTGAGTAGATAACTCAGCAGTTGTTTGCATCAGAGCGACAATTTTTGAGATAGTTATTAAAACTGTTTAAAGGTTGTCAAACGTTGTTTCTCGTTGTATATCCTTTAATTCTAGAGTTAAATTGATAAATAACGTGTACGAATTTGTTTAACGCATTTGTTTTGGTTACTCGACGTCTCCGTTCTCGTGTAGCCTACATATTGCGTTTTTTTTTTAATTTGCTTACCGGGCTAAAGGTTAGCATGTTTAAAATACGTAAGTCGTTTTGTTCATCAAATTTAAGTAGATAACTCATCAGTTGTTTGCATCAGAGCGACAATTTTTGAGATAGTTATTAAAACTGTTTAAAGGTTGTCAAATGTTGTTTCTCGTTGTATTACCTTTAATTCTAGAGTTAAATTGATAAATAACGCATTTGTTTTGGTTACTCGACGTCTCCGTTCTCGTGTAGCCTACATATTGCGTTTTTTTTTAATTTGCTTACCGGGCTAAAGGTTAGCATGCTTAAAATACGTAAGTCGTTTTGTTCAACAAATTTAAGTAGATAACTCATCAGTTGTTTGCATCAGAGCGATAATTTTTGAGATAGTTATTAAAACTGTTTAAAGGTTGTCAAACGTTGTTTCTCGTTGTATATCCTTTAATTCTAGAGTTAAATTGATAAATAACGTGTACGAATTTGTTTAACGTATTTGTTTTGGTTACTCGACGTCTCCTTTCTCGTGTAGCCTACATATTGCGTTTTTTTTTAATTTGCTTACCGGGCTAAAGGTTAGCATGTTTAAAATACGTAAGTCGTTTTGTTCAACAAATTTAAGTAGATAACTCATCAGTTGTTTGCATCAGAGCGACAATTTTTGAGATAGTTATTAAAACTGTTTAAAGGTTGTCAAAGGTTTTTTCTCGTTGTATATCCTTTAATTCTAGAGTTAAATTGATAAATAACGTGTACGAATTTGTTTAACGCATTTGTTTTGGTTACTCGACGTCTCCGTTCTCGTGTAGCCTACATATTGCGTTTTTTTTTTTAATTTGCTTACCGGGCTAAATGTTAGCATGCTTAAAATACGTAAGTCGTTTTGTTCAACAAATTTGAGTAGATAACTCATCAGTTGTTTGCATCAGAGCGACAATTTTTGAGATAGTTATTAAAACTGTTTAAAGGTTGTCAAACGTTGTTTATCGTTGTATATCCTTTAATTCTAGAGTTAAATTGATAAATAACGTGTACGAATTTGTTTAACGTATTTGTTTTGGTTACTCGACGTCTCCGTTCTCGTGTAGCCTACATATTGCGTTTTTTTTTTAATTTGCTTACCGGGCTAAAGGTTAGCATGTTTAAAATACGTAAGTCGTTTTGTTCATCAATTTAAGTAGATAACTCATCAGTTGTTTGCATCAGAGCGACAATTTTTGAGATAGTTATTAAAACTGTTTAAAGGTTGTCAAACGTTGTTTCTCGTTGTATATCCTTTAATTCTAGAGTTAAATTGATAAATAACGTGTACGAATTTGTTTAACGCATTTGTTTTGGTTACTCGACGTCTCCGTTCTCGTGCAGCCTACATATTGCGTTTTTTTTTTTTAATTTGCTTACCGGGCTAAAGGTGCGCATGCTTAAAATACGTAAGTCGTTTTGTTCAACAAATTTGAGTAGATAACTCATCAGTTGTTTGCATCAGAGCGACAATTTTTGAGATAGTTATTAAAACTGTTTAAAGGTTGTCAAACGTTGTTTCTCGTTGTATATCCTTTAATTCTAGAGTTAAATTGATAAATAACGTGTACGAATTTGTTTAACGCATTTGTTTTGGTTACTCGACGTCTCCGTTCTCGTGTAGCCTACATATTGCGTTTTTTTTTTAATTTGCTTACCGGGCTAAATGTTAGCATGCTTAAAATACGTAAGTCGTTTTGTTCAACAAATTTGAGTAGATAACTCATCAGTTGTTTGCATCAGAGCGACAATTTTTGAGATAGTTATTAAAACTGTTTAAAGGTTGTCAAACGTTGTTTATCGTTGTATATCCTTTAATTCTAGAGTTAAATTGATAAATAACGTGTACGAATTTGTTTAACGTATTTGTTTTGGTTACTCGACGTCTCCGTTCTCGTGTAGCCTACATATTGCGTTTTTTTTTTAATTTGCTTACCGGGCTAAAGGTTAGCATGTTTAAAATACGTAAGTCGTTTTGTTCATCAATTTAAGTAGATAACTCATCAGTTGTTTGCATCAGAGCGACAATTTTTGAGATAGTTATTAAAACTGTTTAAAGGTTGTCAAACGTTGTTTCTCGTTGTATATCCTTTAATTCTAGAGTTAAATTGATAAATAACGTGTACGAATTTGTTTAACGCATTTGTTTTGGTTACTCGACGTCTCCGTTCTCGTGTAGCCTACATATTGCGTTTTTTTTTTAATTTGCTTACCGGGCTAAAGGTTAGCATGCTTAAAATACGTAAGTCGTTTTGTTCAACAAATTTGAGTAGATAACTCATCAGTTGTTTGCATCAGAGCGACAATTTTTGAGATAGTTATTAAAACTGTTTAAAGGTTGTCAAACGTTGTTTATCGTTGTATATCCTTTAATTCTAGAGTTAAATTGATAAATAACGTGTACGAATTTGTTTAACGTATTTGTTTTGGTTACTCGACGTCTCCGTTCTCGTGTAGCCTACATATTGCGTTTTTTTTTTAATTTGCTTACCGGGCTAAAGGTTAGCATGTTTAAAATACGTAAGTCGTTTTGTTCATCAATTTAAGTAGATAACTCATCAGTTGTTTGCATCAGAGCGACAATTTTTGAGATAGTTATTAAAACTGTTTAAAGGTTGTCAAACGTTGTTTCTCGTTGTATATCCTTTAATTCTAGAGTTAAATTGATAAATAACGTGTACGAATTTGTTTAACGCATTTGTTTTGGTTACTCGACGTCTCCGTTCTCGTGCAGCCTACATATTGCGTTTTTTTTTTTTAATTTGCTTACCGGGCTAAAGGTTAGCATGCTTAAAATACGTAAGTCGTTTTGTTCAACAAATTTAAGTAGATAACTCATTAGTTGTTTGCATCAGAGCGACAATTTTTGAGGTAGTTATTAAAACTGTTTAAAGGTTGTCAAACGTTGTTTCTCGTTGTATATCCTTTAATTCTAGAGTTAAATTGATAAATAACGTGTACGAATTTGTTTAGCGCATTTGTTTTGGTTACTCGACGTCTCCGTTCTCGTGTAGCCTACATATTGCGTTTTTTTTTTAATTTGCTTATCGGGCTAAAGGTTAGCATGTTTAAAATACGTAAGTCGTTTTGTTCATCAAATTTAAGTAGATAACTCATCAGTTGTTTGCATCAGAGCGACAATTTTTGAGATAGTTATTAAAACTGTTTAAAGGTTGTCAAACGTTTTTTCTCGTTGTATATCCTTTAATTCTAGAGTTAAATTGATAAATAACGTGTACGAATTTGTTTAACGCATTTGTTTTGGTTACTCGACGTCTCCGTTCTCGTGTAGCCTACATATTCGGTTTTTTTTTAATTTGCTTACCGGGCTAAAGGTTAGCATGCTTAAAATATGTAAATCGTTTTGTTCAACAAATTTAAGTAGATAACTCATCAGTTGTTTGCATCAGAGCGATAATTTTTGAGATAGTTATTAAAACTGTTTAAAGGTTGTCAAACGTTGTTTCTCGTTGTATATCCTTTAATTCTAGAGTTAAATTGATAAATAACGTGTACGAATTTGTTTAACGCATTTGTTTTGGTTACTCGACGTCTCCGTTCTCGTGTAGCCTACATATTGCGTTTTTTTTTTAATTTGCTTACCGGGCTAAAGGTTAGCATGCTTAAAATACGTAAGTCGTTTTGTTCAACAAATTTAAGTAGATAACTCATCAGTTGTTTGCATCAGAGCGACAATTTTTGAGATAGATATTAAAACTGTTTAAAGGTTGTCAAACGTTGTTTCTCGTTGTATATCCTTTAATTCTAGAGTTAAATTGATAAATAACGTGTACGAATTTGTTTAACGCATTTGTTTTGGTTACTCGACGTCTCCGTTCTCGTGTAGCCTACATATTGCGTTTTTTTTTTAATTTGCTTACCGGGCTAAAGGTTAGCATGCTTAAAATACGTAAGTCGTTTTGTTCAACAAATTTAAGTAGATAACTCATCAGTTGTTTGCATCAGAGCGAAAATTTTTGAGATGGTTATTAAAACTGTTTAAAGGTTGTCAAACGTTGTTTCTCGTTGTATATCCTTTAATTCTAGAGTTAAATTGATAAATAACGTGTACGAATTTGTTTAACGCATTTGTTTTGGTTACTCGAAGTCTCCGTTCTCGTGTAGCCTACATATTGCGTTTTTTTTTTTAATTTGCTTACCGGGCTAAAGGTTAGCATGTTTAAAATACGTAAGTCGTTTTGTTCAACAAATTTGAGTAGATAACTCAGCAGTTGTTTGCATCAGAGCGAAAATTTTTGAGATGGTTATTAAAACTGTTTAAAGGTTGTCAAACGTTGTTTCTCGTTGTATATCCTTTAATTCTAGAGTTAAATTGATAAATAACGTGTACGAATTTGTTTAACGCATTTGTTTTGGTTACTCGACGTCTCCGTACTCGTGTAGCCTACATATTGCGTTTTTTTTTTTAATTTGCTTACCGGGCTAAAGGTTAGCATGTTTAAAATACGTAAGTCGTTTTGTTCATCAAATTTAAGTAGATAACTCATCAGTTGTTTGCATCAGAGCGACAATTTTTGAGATAGTTATTAAAACTGTTTAAAGGTTGTCAAACGTTGTTTCTCGTTGTATATCCTTTAATTCTAGAGTTAAATTGATAAATAACGTGTACGAATTTGTTTAACGCATTTGTTTTGGTTACTCGACGTCTCCGTTCTCGTGTAGCCTACATATTGCGTTTTTTTTTAATCTGCTTACCGGGCTAAAGGTTAGCATGCTTAAAATACGTAAGTCGTTTTGTTCAACAAATTTAAGTAGATAACTCATCAGTTGTTTGCATCAGAGCGATAATTTTTGAGATAGTTATTAAAACTGTTTAAAGGTTGTCAAACGTTGTTTCTCGTTGTATATCCTTTAATTCTAGAGTTAAATTGATAAATAACGTGTACGAATTTGTTTAACGTATTTGTTTTGGTTACTCGACGTCTCCGTTCTCGTGTAGCCTACATATTGCGTTTTTTTTTAATTTGCTTACCGGGCTAAAGGTTAGCATGTTTAAAATACGTAAGTCGTTTTGTTCAACAAATTTAAGTAGATAACTCATCAGTTGTTTGCATCAGAGCGACAATTTTTGAGATAGTTATTAAAACTGTTTAAAGGTTGTCAAACGTTGTTTCTCGTTGTATATCCTTTAATTCTAGAGTTAAATTGATAAATAACGTGTACGAATTTGTTTAACGCATTTGTTTTGGTTACTCGACGTCTCCGTTCTCGTGTAGCCTACATATTGCGTTTTTTTTTTTAATTTGCTTACCGGGCTAAAGGTTAGCATGTTTAAAATACGTAAGTCGTTTTGTTCAACAAATTTAAGTAGATAACTCATCAGTTGTTTGCATCAGAGCGATAATTTTTGAGATAGTTATTAAAACTGTTTAAAGGTTGTCAAACGTTGTTTCTCGTTGTATATCCTTTAACTCTAAAGTTAAATTGATAAATAACGTGTACGAATTTGTTTAACGCATTTGTTTTGGTTACTCGACGTCTCCGTTCTCGTGTAGCCTACATATTGCGTTTTTTTTTTTAATTTGCTTACCGGGCTAAAGGTTAGCATGTTTAAAATACGTAAGTCGTTTTGTTCATCAAATTTAAGTAGATAACTCATCAGTTGTTTGCATCAGAGCGACAATTTTTGAGATAGTTATTAAAACTGTTTAAAGGTTGTCAAACGTTGTATATCCTTTAATTCTAGAGTTAAATTGATAAATAACGTGTACGAATTTGTTTAACGCATTTGTTTTGGTTACTCGACGTCTCCGTTCTCGTGTAGCCTACATATTGCGTTTTTTTTTTTAATTTGCTTAACGGGTTAAAGGTTAGCATGTTTAAAATACGTAAGTCGTTTTGTTCAACAAATTTGAGTAGATAACTCAGCAGTAGTTTGCATCAGAGCGACAATTTTTGAGATAGTTATTAAAACTCTTTAAAGGTTGTCAAACGTTGTTTCCCGTTGTATATCCTTTAATTCTAGAGTTAAATTGATAAATAAAGTGTACGAATTTGTTTAACGCATTTGTTTTGGTTACTCGACGTCTCGGTTCTCGTGTAGCCTACATATTGCGTTTTTTTTTTAATTTGCTTACCGGGCTAAAGGTTAGCATGCTTAAAATACGTAAGTCGTTTTGTTCAACAAATTTAAGTAGATAACTCATCAGTTGTTTGCATCAGAGCGATAATTTTTGAGATAGTTATTAAAACTGTTTAAAGGTTGTCAAACGTTGTTTTTCGTTGTATATCCTTTAATTCTAGAGTTAAATTGATAAATAACGTGTACGAATTTGTTTAACGTATTTGTTTTGGTTACTCGACGTCTCCGTTCTCGTGTAGCCTACATATTGCGTTTTTTTTTAATTTGCTTACCGGGCTAAAGGTTAGCATGCTTAAAATACGTAAGTCGTTTTGTTCAACAAATTTAAGTAGATAACTCATCAGTTGTTTGCATCAGAGCGAAAATTTTTGAGATAGTTATTAAAACTGTTTAAAGGTTGTCAAACGTTGTTTCTCGTTGTATATCCTTTAATTCTAGAGTTAAATTGATAAATAACGTGTACGAATTTGTTTAACGCATTTGTTTTGGTTACTCGACGTCTCCGTTCTCGTGTAGCCTACATATTGCGTTTTTTTTTTAATTTGCTTACCGGGCTAAAGGTTAGCATGCTTAAAATACGTAAGTCGTTTTGTTCAACAAATTTAAGTAGATAACTCATCAGTTGTTTGCATCAGAGCGATAATTTTTGAGATAGGTATTAAAACTGTTTAAAGGTTGTCAAAGGTTGTTTCTCGTTGTATATCCTTTAATTCTAGAGTTAAATTGATAAATAACGTGTACGAATTAGTTTAACGCATTTGTTTTGGTTACTCGACGTCTCCGTTCTCGTGTAGCCTACATATTGCGTTTTTTTTTTAATTTGCTTACCGGGCTAAAGGTTAGCATGCTTAAAATACGTAAGTCGTTTTGTTCAACAAATTTAAGTAGATAACTCATCAGTTGTTTGCATCAGAGCGATAATTTTTGAGATAGTTATTAAAACTGTTTAAAGGTTGTCAAACGTTGTTTCTCGTTGTATATCCTTTAATTTTAGAGTTAAATTGATAAATAACGTGTACGAATTTGTTTAACGCATTTGTTTTGGTTACTCGACGTCTTCGTTCTCGTGTAGCCTACATATTGCATTTTTTTTTTAATTTGCTTACCGGGCTAAAGGTTAGCATGTTTAAAATACGTAAGTCGTTTTGTTCAACAAATTTGAGTAGATAACTCAGCAGTTGTTTGCGTCAGAGCGAAAATTTTTGAGATAGTTATTAAAACTTTTTAAAGGTTGTCAAACGTTGTTTCTCGTTGTATATCCTTTAATTCTAGAGTTAAATTGATAAATAGCGTGTACGAATTTGTTTAACGCATTTGTTTTGGTTACTCGACGTCTCCGTTCTCGTGTAGCCTACATATTGCGTTTTTTTTTTTAATTTGCTTACCGGGCTAAAGGTTAGCATGTTTAAAATACGTAAGTCGTTTTGTTCATCAAATTTAAGTAGATAACTCATCAGTTGTTTGCATCAGAGCGACAATTTTTGAGATAGTTATTAAAACTGTTTAAAGGTTGTCAAACGTTGTTTCTCGTTGTATATCCTTTAATTCTAGAGTTAAATTGATAAATAACGTGTACGAATTTGTTTAACGCATTTGTTTTGGTTACTCGACGTCTCCGTTCTCGTGTAGCCTACATATTGCGTTTTTTTTTTAATTTGCTTACCGGGCTAAAGGTTAGCATGCTTAAAATACGTAAGTCGTTTTGTTCAACAAATTTAAGTAGATAACTCATCAGTTGTTTGCATCAGAGCGATAATTTTTGAGATAGTTATTAAAACTGTTTAAAGGTTGTCAAACGTTGTTTCTCGTTGTATATCCTTTAATTCTAGAGTTAAATTGATAAATAACGTGTACGAATTTGTTTAACGTATTTGTTTTGGTTACTCGACGTCTCCGTTCTCGTGTAGCCTACATATTGCGTTTTTTTTTTAATTTGCTTACCGGGCTAAAGGTTAGCATGTTTAAAATACGTAAGTCGTTTTGTTCAACAAATTTAAGTAGATAACTCATCAGTTGTTTGCATCAGAGCGACAATTTTTGAGATAGTTATTAAAACTGTTTAAAGGTTGTCAAACGTTGTTTCTCGTTGTATATCCTTTAATTCTAGAGTTAAATTGATAAATAACGTGTACGAATTTGTTTAACGCATTTGTTTTGGTTACTCGACGTCTCCGTTCTCGTGTAGCCTACATATTGCGTTTTTTTTTAATTTGCTTACCGGGCTAAAGGTTAGCATGTTTAAAATACGTAAGTCGTTTTGTTCAACAAATTTGAGTAGATAACTCAGCAGTTGTTTGCATCAGAGCGAAAATTTTTGAGATAGTTATTAAAACTGTTTAAAGGTTGTCAAACGTTGTTTCTCGTTGTATATCCTTTAATTCTAGAGTTAAATTGATAAATAACGTGTACGAATTTGTTTAACGCATTTGTTTTGGTTACTCGACGTCTCCGTTCTCGTGTAGCCTACATATTGCGTTTTTTTTTTTAATTTGCTTACCGGGCTAAAGGTTAGCATGTTTAAAATACGTAAGTCGTTTTGTTCATCAAATTTAAGTTGATAACTCATCAGTTGTTTGCATCAGAGCGACAATTTTTGAGATAGTTATTAAAACTGTTTAAAGGTTGTCAAACGTTGTTTCTCGTTGTATATCCTTTAATTCTAGAGTTAAATTGATAAATAACGTGTACGAATTTGTTTAACGCATTTGTTTTGGTTACTCGACGTCTCCGTTCTCGTGTAGCCTACATATTGCGTTTTTTTTTTAATTTGCTTACCGGGCTAAAGGTTAGCATGCTTAAAATACGTAAGTCGTTTTGTTCAACAAATTTAAGTAGATAACTCATCAGTTGTTTGCATCAGAGCGATAATTTTTGAGATAGTTATTAAAACTGTTTAAAGGTTGTCAAACGTTGTTTCTCGTTGTATATCCTTTAATTCTAGAGTTAAATTGATAAATAACGTGTACGAATTTGTTTAACGCATTTGTTTTGGTTACTCGACGTCTCCGTTCTCGTGTAGCCTACATATTGCGTTTTTTTTTTTTTAATTTGCTTACCGGGCTAAAGGTTAGCATGTTTAAAATACGTAAGTCGTTTTGTTCATCAAATTTAAGTAGATAACTCATCAGTTGTTTGCATCAGAGCGACAATTTTTGAGATAGTTATTAAAACTGTTTAAAGGTTGTCAAACGTTGTTTCTCGTTGTATATCCTTTAATTCTAGAGTTAAATTGATAAATAACGTGTACGAATTTGTTTAACGCATTTGTTTTGGTTACTCGATGTCTCCGTTCTCGTGTAGCCTACATATTGCGTTTTTTTTAATTTGCTTACCGGGCTAAAGGTTAGCATGCTTAAAATACGTAAGTCGTTTTGTTCAACAAATTTAAGTAGATAAGTCATCAGTTGTTTGCATCAGAGCGATAATTTTTGAGATAGTTATTAAAACTGTTTAAAGGTTGTCAAACGTTGTTTCTCGTTGTATATCCTTTAATTCTAAAGTTAAATTGATAAATAACGTGTACGAATTTGTTTAACGCATTTGTTTTGGTTACTCGACGTCTCCGTTCTCGTGTAGCCTACATATTGCGTTTTTTTTTTAATTTGCTTACCGGGCTAAAGGCTAGCATGTTTAAAATACGTAAGTCGTTTTGTTCATCAAATTTAAGTAGATAACTCATCAGTTGTTTGCATCAGAGCGACAATTTTTGAGATAGTTATTAAAACTGTTTAAAGGTTGTCAAACGTTGTTTCTCGTTGTATATCCTTTAATTCTAGAGTTAAATTGATAAATAACGTGTACGAATTTGTTTAACGCATTTGGTTTGGTTACTCGACGTCTCCGTTCTCGTGTAGCCTACATATTGCGTTTTTTTTTTAATTTGCTTACCGGGCTAAAGGTTAGCATGTTTAAAATACGTAAGTCGTTTTGTTCAACAAATTTGAGTAGATAACTCAGCAGTTGTTTGCATCAGAGCGACAATTTTTGAGATAGTTATTAAAACTGTTTAAAGGTTGTCAAACGTTGTTTCTCGTTGTATATCCTTTAATTCTAGAGTTAAATTGATAAATAACGTGTACGAATTTGTTTAACGCATTTGTTTTGGTTACTCGACGTCTCCGTTCTCGTGTAGCCTACATATTGCGTTTTTTTTTAATTTGCTTACCGGGCTAAAGGTTAGCATGCTTAAAATACGTAAGTCGTTTTGTTCAACAAATTTAAGTAGATAACTCATCAGTTGTTTGCATCAGAGCGATAATTTTTGAGATAGTTATTAAAACTGTTTAAAGGTTGTCAAACGTTGTTTCTCGTTGTATATCCTTTAATTCTAGAGTTAAATTGATAAATAACGTGTACGAATTTGTTTAACGTATTTGTTTTGGTTACTCGACGTCTCCTTTCTCGTGTAGCCTACATATTGCGTTTTTTTTAAATTTGCTTACCGGGCTAAAGGTTAGCATGTTTAAAATACGTAAGTCGTTTTGTTCAACAAATTTAAGTAGATAACTCATCAGTTGTTTGCATCAGAGCGATAATTTTTGAGATAGTTATTAAAACTGTTTAAAGGTTGTCAAACGTTGTTTCTCGTTGTATATCCTTTAATTCTAGAGTTAAATTGATAAATAACGTGTACGAATTTGTTTAACGCATTTGTTTTGGTTACTCGATGTCTCCGTTCTCGTGTAGCCTACATATTGCGTTTTTTTTAATTTGCTTACCGGGCTAAAGGTTAGCATGCTTAAAATACGTAAGTCGTTTTGTTCAACAAATTTAAGTAGATAACTCATCAGTTGTTTGCATCAGAGCGACAATTTTTGAGATAGTTATTAAAACTGTTTAAAGGTTGTCAAACGTTGTTTCTCGTTGTATATCCTTTAATTCTAGAGTTAAATTGATAAATAACGTGTACGAATTTGTTTAACGCATTTGTTTTGGTTACTCGACGTCTCCGTTCTCGTGTAGCCTACATATTGCGTTTTTTTTTTAATTTGCTTACCGGGCTAAAGGTTAGCATGTTTAAAATACGTAAGTCGTTTTGTTCAACAAATTTGAGTAGATAACTCAGCAGTTGTTTGCATCAGAGCGAAAATTTTTGAGATAGTTATTAAAACTGTTTAAAGGTTGTCAAACGTTGTTTCTCGTTGTATATCCTTTAATTCTAGAGTTAAATTGATAAATAACGTGTACGAATTTGTTTAACGCATTTGTTTTGGTTACTCGACGTCTCCGTTCTCGTGTAGCCTACATATTGCGTTTTTTTTTTAATTTGCTTACCGGGCTAAAGGTTAGCATGTTTAAAATACGTAAGTCGTTTTGTTCATCAAATTTAAGTAGATAACTCATAAGTTCTTTGCATCAGAGCGACAATTTTTGAGATAGTTATTAAAACTGTTTAAAGGTTGTCAAACGTTGTTTCTCGTTGTATATCCTTTAATTCTAGAGTTAAATTGATAAATAACGTGTACGAATTTGTTTAACGCATTTGTTTTGGTTACTCGACGTCTCCGTTCTCGTGTAGCCTACATATTGCGTTTTTTTTTTAATTTGCTTACCGGGCTAAAGGTTAGCATGCTTAAAATACGTAAGTCGTTTTGTTCAACAAATTTAAGTAGATAACTCATCAGTTGTTTGCATCAGAGCGATAATTTTTGAGATAGTTATTAAAACTGTTTAAAGGTTGTCAAACGTTGTTTCTCGTTGTATATCCTTTAATTCTAGAGTTAAATTGATAAATAACGTGTACGAATTTGTTTAACGCATTTGTTTTGGTTACTCGACGTCTCCGTTCTCGTGTAGCCTACATATTGCGTTTTTTTTTTTTTAATTTGCTTACCGGGCTAAAGGTTAGCATGTTTAAAATACGTAAGTCGTTTTGTTCATCAAATTTAAGTAGATAACTCATCAGTTGTTTGCATCAGAGCGACAATTTTTGAGATAGTTATTAAAACTGTTTAAAGGTTGTCAAACGTTGTTTCTCGTTGTATATCCTTTAATTCTAGAGTTAAATTGATAAATAACGTGTACGAATTTGTTTAACGCATTTGTTTTGGTTACTCGATGTCTCCGTTCTCGTGTAGCCTACATATTGCGTTTTTTTTAATTTGCTTACCGGGCTAAAGGTTAGCATGCTTAAAATACGTAAGTCGTTTTGTTCAACAAATTTAAGTAGATAAGTCATCAGTTGTTTGCATCAGAGCGATAATTTTTGAGATAGTTATTAAAACTGTTTAAAGGTTGTCAAACGTTGTTTCTCGTTGTATATCCTTTAATTCTAAAGTTAAATTGATAAATAACGTGTACGAATTTGTTTAACGCATTTGTTTTGGTTACTCGACGTCTCCGTTCTCGTGTAGCCTACATATTGCGTTTTTTTTTTAATTTGCTTACCGGGCTAAAGGCTAGCATGTTTAAAATACGTAAGTCGTTTTGTTCATCAAATTTAAGTAGATAACTCATCAGTTGTTTGCATCAGAGCGACAATTTTTGAGATAGTTATTAAAACTGTTTAAAGGTTGTCAAACGTTGTTTCTCGTTGTATATCCTTTAATTCTAGAGTTAAATTGATAAATAACGTGTACGAATTTGTTTAACGCATTTGGTTTGGTTACTCGACGTCTCCGTTCTCGTGTAGCCTACATATTGCGTTTTTTTTTTAATTTGCTTACCGGGCTAAAGGTTAGCATGTTTAAAATACGTAAGTCGTTTTGTTCAACAAATTTGAGTAGATAACTCAGCAGTTGTTTGCATCAGAGCGACAATTTTTGAGATAGTTATTAAAACTGTTTAAAGGTTGTCAAACGTTGTTTCTCGTTGTATATCCTTTAATTCTAGAGTTAAATTGATAAATAACGTGTACGAATTTGTTTAACGCATTTGTTTTGGTTACTCGACGTCTCCGTTCTCGTGTAGCCTACATATTGCGTTTTTTTTTAATTTGCTTACCGGGCTAAAGGTTAGCATGCTTAAAATACGTAAGTCGTTTTGTTCAACAAATTTAAGTAGATAACTCATCAGTTGTTTGCATCAGAGCGATAATTTTTGAGATAGTTATTAAAACTGTTTAAAGGTTGTCAAACGTTGTTTCTCGTTGTATATCCTTTAATTCTAGAGTTAAATTGATAAATAACGTGTACGAATTTGTTTAACGTATTTGTTTTGGTTACTCGACGTCTCCTTTCTCGTGTAGCCTACATATTGCGTTTTTTTTAAATTTGCTTACCGGGCTAAAGGTTAGCATGTTTAAAATACGTAAGTCGTTTTGTTCAACAAATTTAAGTAGATAACTCATCAGTTGTTTGCATCAGAGCGACAATTTTTGAGATAGTTATTAAAACTGTTTAAAGGTTGTCAAAGGTTTTTTCTCGTTGTATATCCTTTAATTCTAGAGTTAAATTGATAAATAACGTGTACGAATTTGTTTAACGCATTTGTTTTGGTTACTCGACGTCTCCGTTCTCGTGTAGCCTACATATTGCGTTTTTTTTTTTAATTTGCTTACCGGGCTAAAGGTGCGCATGCTTAAAATACGTAAGTCGTTTTGTTCAACAAATTTGAGTAGATAACTCATCAGTTGTTTGCATCAGAGCGACAATTTTTGAGATAGTTATTAAAACTGTTTAAAGGTTGTCAAACGTTGTTTCTCGTTGTATATCCTTTAATTCTAGAGTTAAATTGATAAATAACGTGTACGAATTTGTTTAACGCATTTGTTTTGGTTACTCGACGTCTCCGTTCTCGTGTAGCCTACATATTGCGTTTTTTTTTAATTTGCTTACCGGGCTAAATGTTAGCATGCTTAAAATACGTAAGTCGTTTTGTTCAACAAATTTGAGTAGATAACTCATCAGTTGTTTGCATCAGAGCGACAATTTTTGAGATAGTTATTAAAACTGTTTAAAGGTTGTCAAACGTTGTTTATCGTTGTATATCCTTTAATTCTAGAGTTAAATTGATAAATAACGTGTACGAATTTGTTTAACGTATTTGTTTTGGTTACTCGACGTCTCCGTTCTCGTGTAGCCTACATATTGCGTTTTTTTTTTAATTTGCTTACCGGGCTAAAGGTTAGCATGTTTAAAATACGTAAGTCGTTTTGTTCATCAATTTAAGTAGATAACTCATCAGTTGTTTGCATCAGAGCGACAATTTTTGAGATAGTTATTAAAACTGTTTAAAGGTTGTCAAACGTTGTTTCTCGTTGTATATCCTTTAATTCTAGAGTTAAATTGATAAATAACGTGTACGAATTTGTTTAACGCATTTGTTTTGGTTACTCGACGTCTCCGTTCTCGTGTAGCCTACATATTGCGTTTTTTTTTTAATTTGCTTACCGGGCTAAAGGTTAGCATGCTTAAAATACGTAAGTCGTTTTGTTCAACAAATTTAAGTAGATAACTCATCAGTTGTTTGCATCAGAGCGATAATTTTTGAGATAGTTATTAAAACTGTTTAAAGGTTGTCAAACGTTGTTTCTAGTTGTATATCCTTTAATTCTAGAGTTAAATTGATAAATAACGTGTACGAATTTGTTTAACGCATTTGTTTTGGTTACTCGACGTCTCCGTTCTCGTGTAGCCTACATATTGCGTTTTTTTTTTAATTTGCTTACCGGGCTAAAGGTTAGCATGTTTAAAATACGTAAGTCGTTTTGTTCAACAAATTTGAGTAGATAACTCAGCAGTTGTTTGCATCAGAGCGACAATTTTTGAGATAGTTATTAAAACTGTTTAAAGGTTGTCAAACGTTGTTTCTCGTTGTATATCCTTTAATTCTAGAGTTAAATTGATAAATAACAACTCATCAGTTGTTTGCATCAGAGCGACAATTTTTGAGATAGTTATTAAAACTGTTTAAAGGTTGTCAAACGTTGTTTCTCGTTGTATATCCTTTAATTCTAGAGTTAAATTGATAAATAACGTGTACGAATTTGTTTAACGCATTTGTTTTGGTTACTCGACGTCTCCGTTCTCGTGTAGCCTACATATTGCGTTTTTTTTTAACTTGCTTACCGGGCTAAAGGTTAGCATGCTTAAAATACGTAAGTCGTTTTGTTCAACAAATTTAAGTAGATAACTCATCAGTTGTTTGCATCAGAGCGATAATTTTTGAGATAGTTATTAAAACTGTTTAAAGGTTGTCAAATGTTGTTTCTCGTTGTATATCCTTTAATTCTAGAGTTAAATTGATAAATAACGTGTACGAATTTGTTTAACGTATTTGTTTTGGTTACTCGACGTCTCCTTTCTCGTGTAGCGTACATATTGCGTTTTTTTTAAATTTGCTTACCGGGCTAAAGGTTAGCATGTTTAAAATACGTAAGTCGTTTTGTTCAACAAATTTAAGTAGATAACTCATCAGTTGTTTGCATCAGAGCGACAATTTTTGAGATAGTTATTAAAACTGTTTAAAGGTTGTCAAAGGTTTTTTCTCGTTGTATATCCTTTAATTCTAGAGTTAAATTGATAAATAACGTGTACGAATTTGTTTAACGCATTTGTTTTGGTTACTCGACGTCTCCGTTCTCGTGTAGCCTACATATTGCGTTTTTTTTTTTTAATTTGCTTACCGGGCTAAAGGTGCGCATGCTTAAAATACGTAAGTCGTTTTGTTCAACAAATTTGAGTAGATAACTCATCAGTTGTTTGCATCAGAGCGACAATTTTTGAGATAGTTATTAAAACTGTTTAAAGGTTGTCAAACGTTGTTTCTCGTTGTATATCCTTTAATTCTAGAGTTAAATTGATAAATAACGTGTACGAATTTGTTTAACGCATTTGTTTTGGTTACTCGACGTCTCCGTTCTCGTGTAGCCTACATATTGCGTTTTTTTTTAATTTGCTTACCGGGCTAAATGTTAGCATGCTTAAAATACGTAAGTCGTTTTGTTCAACAAATTTGAGTAGATAACTCATCAGTTGTTTGCATCAGAGCGACAATTTTTGAGATAGTTATTAAAACTGTTTAAAGGTTGTCAAACGTTGTTTATCGTTGTATATCCTTTAATTCTAGAGTTAAATTGATAAATAACGTGTACGAATTTGTTTAACGTATTTGTTTTGGTTACTCGACGTCTCCGTTCTCGTGTAGCCTACATATTGCGTTTTTTTTTTTAATTTGCTTACCGGGCTAAAGGTTAGCATGTTTAAAATACGTAAGTCGTTTTGTTCATCAATTTAAGTAGATAACTCATCAGTTGTTTGCATCAGAGCGACAATTTTTGAGATAGTTATTAAAACTGTTTAAAGGTTGTCAAACGTTGTTTCTCGTTGTATATCCTTTAATTCTAGAGTTAAATTGATAAATAACGTGTACGAATTTGTTTAACGCATTTGTTTTGGTTACTCGACGTCTCCGTTCTCGTGTAGCCTACATATTGCGTTTTTTTTTTTAATTTGCTTACCGGGCTAAAGGTTAGCATGCTTAAAATACGTAAGTCGTTTTGTTCAACAAATTTAAGTAGATAACTCATCAGTTGTTTGCATCAGAGCGATAATTTTTGAGATAGTTATTAAAACTGTTTAAAGGTTGTCAAACGTTGTTTCTAGTTGTATATCCTTTAATTCTAGAGTTAAATTGATAAATAACGTGTACGAATTTGTTTAACGCATTTGTTTTGGTTACTCGACGTCTCCGTTCTCGTGTAGCCTACATATTGCGTTTTTTTTTTTAATTTGCTTACCGGGCTAAAGGTTAGCATGTTTAAAATACGTAAGTCGTTTTGTTCAACAAATTTGAGTAGATAACTCAGCAGTTGTTTGCATCAGAGCGACAATTTTTGAGATAGTTATTAAAACTGTTTAAAGGTTGTCAAACGTTGTTTCTCGTTGTATATCCTTTAATTCTAGAGTTAAATTGATAAATAACAACTCATCAGTTGTTTGCATCAGAGCGACAATTTTTGAGATAGTTATTAAAACTGTTTAAAGGTTGTCAAACGTTGTTTCTCGTTGTATATCCTTTAATTCTAGAGTTAAATTGATAAATAACGTGTACGAATTTGTTTAACGCATTTGTTTTGATTACTCGACGTCTCCGTTCTCGTGTAGCCTACATATTGCGTTTTTTTTTTTAATTTGCTTACCGGGCTAAAGGTTAGCATGTTTAAAATACGTAAGTCGTTTTGTTCATCAATTTAAGTAGATAACTCATCAGTTGTTTGCATCAGAGCGACAATTTTTGAGATAGTTATTAAAACTGTTTAAAGGTTGTCAAACGTTGTTTCTCGTTGTATATCCTTTAATTCTAGAGTTAAATTGATAAATAACGTGTACGAATTTGTTTAACGCATTTGGTTTGGTTACTCGACGTCTCCGTTCTCGTGTAGCCTACATATTGCGTTTTTTTTTTAATTTGCTTACCGGGCTAACGGTTAGCATGTTTAAAATACGTAAGTCGTTTTGTTCAACAAATTTGAGTAGATAACTCAGCAGTTGTTTGCATCAGAGCGACAATTTTTGAGATAGTTATTAAAACTGTTTAAAGGTTGTCAAACGTTGTTTCTCGTTGTATATCCTTTAATTCTAGAGTTAAATTGATAAATAACGTGTACGAATTTGTTTAACGCATTTGTTTTGGTTACTCGACGTCTCCGTTCTCGTGTAGCCTACATATTGCGTTTTTTTTTTTATTTGCTTACCGGGCTAAAGGTTAGCATGCTTAAAATACGTAAGTCATTTTGTTCAACAAATTTAAGTAGATAACTCATCAGTTGTTTGCATCAGAGCGATAATTTTTGAGATAGTTATTAAAACTGTTTAAAGGTTGTCAAACGTTGTTTCTCGTTGTATATCCTTTAATTCTAGAGTTAAATTGATAAATAACGTGTACGAATTTGTTTAACGTATTTGTTTTGGTTACTCGACGTCTCCTTTCTCGTGTAGCCTACATATTGCGTTTTTTTTTTATTTGCTTACCGGGCTAAAGGTTAGCATGTTTAAAATACGTAAGTCGTTTTGTTCAACAAATTTAAGTAGATAACTCATCAGTTGTTTGCATCAGAGCGACAATTTTTGAGATAGTTATTAAAACTGTTTAAAGGTTGTCAAAGGTTTTTTCTCGTTGTATATCCTTTAATTCTAGAGTTAAATTGATAAATAACGTGTACGAATTTGTTTAACGCATTTGTTTTGGTTACTCGACGTCTCCGTTCTCGTGTAGCCTACATATTGCGTTGTTTTTTTTTTAATTTGCTTACCGGGCTAAAGGTGCGCATGCTTAAAATACGTAAGTCGTTTTGTTCAACAAATTTGAGTAGATAACTCATCAGTTGTTTGCATCAGAGCGACAATTTTTGAGATAGTTATTAAAACTGTTTAAAGGTTGTCAAACGTTGTTTCTCGTTGTATATCCTTTAATTCTAGAGTTAAATTGATAAATAACGTGTACGAATTTGTTTAACGCATTTGTTTTGGTTACTCGACGTCTCCGTTCTCGTGTAGCCTACATATTGCGTTTTTTTTTAATTTGCTTACCGGGCTAAATGTTAGCATGCTTAAAATACGTAAGTCGTTTTGTTCAACAAATTTGAGTAGATAACTCATCAGTTGTTTGCATCAGAGCGACAATTTTTGAGATAGTTATTAAAACTGTTTAAAGGTTGTCAAACGTTGTTTATCGTTGTATATCCTTTAATTCTAGAGTTAAATTGATAAATAACGTGTACGATTTTGTTTAACGTATTTGTTTTGGTTACTCGACGTCTCCGTTCTCGTGTAGCCTACATATTGCGTTTTTTTTTTAATTTGCTTACCGGGCTAAAGGTTAGCATGTTTAAAATACGTAAGTCGTTTTGTTCATCAATTTAAGTAGATAACTCATCAGTTGTTTGCATCAGAGCGACAATTTTTGAGATAGTTATTAAAACTGTTTAAAGGTTGTCAAACGTTGTTTCTCGTTGTATATCCTTTAATTCTAGAGTTAAATTGATAAATAACGTGTACGAATTTGTTTAACGCATTTGTTTTGGTTACTCGACGTCTCCGTTCTCGTGTAGCATACATATTGCGTTTTTTTTTTAATTTGCTTACCGGGCTAAAGGTTAGCATGCTTAAAATACGTAAGTCGTTTTGTTCAACAAATTTAAGTAGATAACTCATCAGTTGTTTGCATCAGAGCGATAATTTTTGAGATAGTTATTAAAACTGTTTAAAGGTTGTCAAACGTTGTTTCTAGTTGTATATCCTTTAATTCTAGAGTTAAATTGATAAATAACGTGTACGAATTTGTTTAACGCATTTGTTTTGGTTACTCGACGTCTCCGTTCTCGTGTAGCCTACATATTGCGTTTTTTTTTAATTTGCTTAACGGGCTAAAGGTTAGTATGCTTAAAATACGTAAGTCGTTTTGTTCAACAAATTTAAGTAGATAACTCATCAGTTGTTTGCATCAGAGCGACAATTTTTGAGATAGTTATTAAAACTGTTTAAAGGTTGTCAAACGTTGTTTCTCGTTGTATATCCTTTAATTCTAGAGTTAAATTGATAAATAACAACTCATCAGTTGTTTGCATCAGAGCGACAATTTTTGAGATAGTTATTAAAACTGTTTAAAGGTTGTCAAACGTTGTTTCTCGTTGTATATCCTTTAATTCTAGAGTTAAATTGATAAATAACGTGTACGAATTTGTTTAACGCATTTGTTTTGGTTACTCGACGGCTCCGTTCTTGTGTAGCCTACATATTGCGTTTTTTTTTAATTTGCTTACCGGGCTAAAGGTTAGCATGCTTAAAATACGTAAGTCGTTTTGTTCAACAAATTTGAGTAGATAACTCATCAGTTGTTTGCATCAGAGCGACATTTTTGAGATAGTTATTAAAACTGTTTAAAGGTTGTCATACGTTGTTTCTCGTTGTATATCCTTTAATTCTAGAGTTAAATTGATAAATAACGTGTACGAATTTGTTTAACGCATTTGTTTTGGTTACTCGACGTCTCCGTTCTCGTGTAGCCTACATATTGCGTTTTTTTTTTAATTTGCTTAACGGGCTAAAGGTTAGTATGCTTAAAATACGTAAGTCGTTTTGTTCAACAAATTTAAGTAGATAACTTATCAGTTGTTTGCATCAGAGCGACAATTTTTGAGATAGTTATTAAAACTGTTTAAAGGTTGTCAAACGTTGTTTCTAGTTGTATATCCTTTAATTCTAGAGTTAAATTGATAAATAACGTGTACGAATTTGTTTAACGCATTTGTTTTGGTTACTCGACGTCTCCGTTCTCGTGTAGCCTACATATTGCGTTTTTTTTTTAATTTGCTTACCGGGCTAAAGGTTAGCATGTTTAAAATACGTAAGTCGTTTTGTTCAACAAATTTGAGTAGATAACTCAGCAGTTGTTTGCATCAGAGCGACAATTTTTGAGATAGTTATTAAAACTGTTTAAAGGTTGTCAAACGTTGTTTCTCGTTGTATATCCTTTAATTCTAGAGTTAAATTGATAAATAACGTGTACGAATTTGTTTAACGCATTTGTTTTGGTTACTCGACGTCTCCGTTCTCGTGTAGCCTACCTATTGCGTTTTTTTTTTAATTTGCTTACCGGGCTAAAGGTTAGCATGCTTAAAATACGTAAGTCGTTTTGTTCAACAAATTTAAGTAGATAACTCATCAGTTGTTTGCATCAGAGCGATAATTTTTGAGATAGTTATTAAAACTGTTTAAAGGTTGTCAAACGTTGTTTCTCGTTGTATATCCTTTAATTCTAGAGTTAAATTGATAAATAACGTGTACGAATTTGTTTAACGTATTTGTTTTGGTTACTCGACGTCTCCTTTCTCGTGTAGCCTACATATTGCGTTTTTTTAAATTTGCTTACCGGGCTAAAGGTTAGCATGTTTAAAATACGTAAGTCGTTTTGTTCAACAAATTTAAGTAGATAACTCATCAGTTGTTTGCATCAGAGCGACAATTTTTGAGATAGTTATTAAAACTGTTTAAAGGTTGTCAAAGGTTTTTTCTCGTTGTATATCCTTTAATTCTAGAGTTAAATTGATAAATAACGTGTACGAATTTGTTTAACGCATTTGTTTTGGTTACTCGACGTCTCCGTTCTCGTGTAGCCTACATATTGCGTTTTTTTTTTTAATTTGCTTACCGGGCTAAAGGTGCGCATGCTTAAAATACGTAAGTCGTTTTGTTCAACAAATTTGAGTAGATAACTCATCAGTTGTTTGCATCAGAGCGACAATTTTTAGATAGTTATTAAAACTGTTTAAAGGTTGTCAAACGTTGTTTCTCGTTGTATATCCTTTAATTCTAGAGTTAAATTGATAAATAACGTGTACGAATTTGTTTAACGCGTTTTGTTTTGTTTCTCGACGTCTCCGTTCTCGTGTAGCCTACATATTGCGTTTTTTTTTTAATTTGCTTACCGGGCTAAATGTTAGCATGCTTAAAATACGTAAGTCGTTTTGTTCAACAAATTTGAGTAGATAACTCATCAGTTGTTTGCATCAGAGCGACAATTTTTTGAGATAGTTATTAAAACTGTTTAAAGGTTGTCAAACGTTGTTTATCGTTGTATATCCTTTAATTCTAGAGTTAAATTTATAAATAACGTGTACGAATTTGTTTAACGTATTTGTTTTGGTTACTCGACGTCTCCGTTCTCGTGTAGCCTACATATTGCGTTTTTTTTTTAATTTGCTTACCGGGCTAAAGGTTAGCATGTTTAAAATACGTAAGTCGTTTTGTTCATCAATTTAAGTAGATAACTCATCAGTTGTTTGCATCAGAGCGACAATTTTTGAGATAGTTATTAAAACTGTTTAAAGGTTGTCAAACGTTGTTTCTCGTTGTATATCCTTTAATTCTAGAGTTAAATTGATAAATAACGTGTACGAATTTGTTTAACGCATTTGTTTTGGTTACTCGACGTCTCCGTTCTCGTGTAGCCTACATATTGCGTTTTTTTTTTTAATTTGCTTACCGGGCTAAAGGTTAGCATGCTTAAAATACGTAAGTCGTTTTGTTCAACAAATTTAAGTAGATAACTCTTCAGTTGTTTGCATCAGAGCGATAATTTTTGAGATAGTTATTAAAACTGTTTAAAGGTTGTCAAACGTTGTTTCTAGTTGTATATCCTTTAATTCTAGAGTTAAATTGATAAATAACGTGTACGAATTTGTTTAACGCATTTGTTTTGGTTACTCGACGTCTCCGTTCTCGTGTAGCCTACATATTGCGTTTTTTTTTTTAATTTGCTTACCGGGCTAAAGGTTAGCATGTTTAAAATACGTAAGTCGTTTTGTTCAACAAATTTGAGTAGATAACTCAGCAGTTGTTTGCATCAGAGCGACAATTTTTGAGATAGTTATTAAAACTGTTTAAAGGTTGTCAAACGTTGTTTCTCGTTGTATATCCTTTAATTCTAGAGTTAAATTGATAAATAACGTGTACGAATTTGTTTAACGCATTTGTTTTGGTTACTCGACGTCTCCGTTCTCGTGTAGCCTACATATTGCGTTTTTTTTTTTAATTTGCTTACCGGGCTAAAGGTTAGCATGTTTAAAATACGTAAGTCGTTTTGTTCAACAAATTTGAGTAGATAACTCAGCAGTTGTTTGCATCAGAGCGACAATTTTTGAGATAGTTATTAAAACTGTTTAAAGGTTGTCAAACGTTGTTTCTCGTTGTATATCCTATAATTCTAGAGTTAAATTGATAAATAACGTGTACGAATTTGTTTAACTTATTTGTTTTGGTTACTCGACGTCTCCGTTCTCGTGTAGCCTACATATTGCGTTTTTTTTTTTTAATTTGCTTACCGGGCTAAAGGTTAGCATGTTTAAAATACGTAAGTCGTTTTGTTCATCAATTTAAGTAGATAACTCATCAGTTGTTTGCATCAGAGCGACAATTTTTGAGATAGTTATTAAAACTGTTTAAAGGTTGTCAAACGTTGTTTCTCGTTGTATATCCTTTAATTCTAGAGTTAAATTGATAAATAACGTGTACGAATTTGTTTAACGCATTTGGTTTGGTTACTCGACGTCTCCGTTCTCGTGTAGCCTACATATTGCGTTTTTTTTTTTAATTTGCTTACCGGGCTAAGGGTTAGCATATTTAAAATACGTAAGTCGTTTTGTTCAACAAATTTGAGTAGATAACTCAGCAGTTGTTTGCATCAGAGCGACAATTTTTGAGATAGTTATTAAAACTGTTTAAAGGTTGTCAAACGTTGTTTCTCGTTGTATATCCTTTAATTCTAGAGTTAAATTGATAAATAACGTGTACGAATTTGTTTAACGCATTTGTTTTGGTTACTCGACGTCTCCGTTCTCGTGTAGCCTACATATTGCGTTTTTTTTTTAATTTGCTTACCGGGCTAAAGGTTAGCATGCTTAAAATACGTAAGTCGTTTTGTTCAACAAATTTAAGTAGATAACTCATCAGTTGTTTGCATCAGAGCGATAATTTTTGAGATAGTTATTAAAACTGTTTAAAGGTTGTCAAACGTTGATTCTCGTTGTATATCCTTTAATTCTAGAGTTAAATTGATAAATAACGTGTACGAATTTGTTTAACGTATTTGTTTTGGTTACTCGACGTCTCCTTTCTCGTGTAGCCTACATATTGCGTTTTTTTTTAATTTGCTTACCGGGCTAAAGGTTAGCATGTTTAAAATACGTAAGTCGTTTTGTTCAACAAATTTAAGTAGATAACTCATCAGTTGTTTGCATCAGAGCGACAATTTTTGAGATAGTTATTAAAACTGTTTAAAGGTTGTCAAAGGTTTTTTCTCGTTGTATATCCTTTAATTCTAGAGTTAAATTGATAAATAACGTGTACGAATTTGTTTAACGCATTTGTTTTTGGTTACTCGACGTCTCCGTTCTCGTGTAGCCTACATATTGCGTTTTTTTTTTTTAATTTGCTTACCGGGCTAAAGGTGCGCATGCTTAAAATACGTAAGTCGTTTTGTTCAACAAATTTGAGTAGATAACTCATCAGTTGTTTGCATCAGAGCGACAATTTTTGAGATAGTTATTAAAACTGTTTAAAGGTTGCAAACGTTGTTTCTCGTTGTATATCCTTTAATTCTAGAGTTAAATTGATAAATAACGTGTACGAATTTGTTTAACCGCATTTGTTTTGGTTACTCGACGTCTCCGTTCTCGTGTAGCCTACATATTGCGTTTTTTTTTTAATTTGCTTACCGGGCTAAAGGTTAGCATGCTTAAAATACGTAAGTCTTTTTGTTCAACAAATTTAAGTAGATAACTCATCAGTTGTTTGCATCAGAGCGATAATTTTTGAGATAGTTATTAAAACTGTTTAAAGGTTGTCAAACGTTGTTTCTAGTTGTATATCCTTTAATTCTAGAGTTAAATTGATAAATAACGTGTACGAATTTGTTTAACGCATTTGTTTTGGTTACTCGACGTCTCCGTTCTCGTGTAGCCTACATATTGCGTTTTTTTTTTTAATTTGCTTACCGGGCTAAAGGTTAGCATGCTTAAAATACGTAAGTCGTTTTGTTCAACAAATTTAAGTAGATAACTCATCAGTTGTTTGCCACAGAGCGACAATTTTTGAGATAGTTATTAAAACTGTTTAGAGGTTGTCAAACGTTGTTTCTCGTTGTATATCCTTTAATTCTAGAGTTAAATTTATAAATAACGTGTACGAATTTGTTTAACGCATTTGTTTTGGTTACTCGACGTCTCCGTTCTCGTGTAGCCTACATATTGCGTTTTTTTTTTAATTTGCTTACCGGGCTAAAGGTTAGCATGTTTAAAATACGTAAGTCGTTTTGTTCATCAAATTTAAGTAGATAACTCATCAGTTGTTTGCATCAGAGCGACAATTTTTGAGATAGTTATTAAAACTGTTTAAAGGTTGTCAAACGTTGTTTCTCGTTGTATATCCTTTAATTCTAGAGTTAAATTGATAAATAACGTGTACGAATTTGTTTAACGCATTTGTTTTGGTTACTCGACGTCTCCGTTCTAGTGTAGCCTACATATTGGGTTTTTTTTTTGTAATTTGCTTACCGGGCTAAAGGTTATCATGTTTAAAATACGTAAGTCGTTTTGTTCATCAAATTTAAGTAGATAACTCATCAGTTGTTTGCATCAGAGCGACAATTTTTGAGATAGTTATTAAAACTGTTTAAAGGTTGTCAAACGTTGTTTCTCGTTGTATATCCTTTAATTCTAGAGTTAAATTGATAAATAACGTGTACGAATTTGTTTAACGCATTTGTTTTGGTTACTCGACGTCTCCGTTCTCGTGTAGCCTACATATTGCGTTTTTTTTTCATTTGCTTACCGGGCTAAAGGTTAGCATGTTTAAAATACATAAGTCGTTTTGTTCAACAAATTTAAGTAGATAACTCATCAGTTGTTTGCATCAGAGCGACAATTTTTGAGATAGTTATTAAAACTGTTTAAAGGTTGTCAAACGTTGTTTCTCGTTGTATATCCTTTAATTCTAGAGTTAAATTGATAAATAACAACTCATCAGTTGTTTGCATCAGAGCGACAATTTTTGAGATAGTTATTAAAACTGTTTAAAGGTTGTCAAACGTTGTTTCTCGTTGTATATCCTTTAATTCTAGAGTTAAATTGATAAATAACGTGTACGAATTTGTTTAACGCATTTGTTTTGGTTACTCGACGGCTCCGTTCTCGTGTAGCCTACATATTGCGTTTTTTTTTAATTTGCTTACCGTGCTAAAGGTTAGCATGCTTAAAATACGTAAGTCGTTTTGTTCAACAAATTTGAGTAGATAACTCATCAGTTGTTTGCATCAGAGCGACAATTTTTGAGATAGTTATTAAAACTGTTTAAAGGTTGTCAAACGTTGTTTCTCGTTGTATATCCTTTAATTCTAGAGTTAAATTGATAAATAACGTGTACGAATTTGTTTAACGCATTTGTTTTGGTTACTCGACGTCTCCGTTCTCGTGTAGCCTACATATTGCGTTTTTTTTTCATTTGCTTACCGGGCTAAAGGTTAGCATGTTTAAAATACATAAGTCGTTTTGTTCAACAAATTTAAGTAGATAACTCATCAGTTGTTTGCATCAGAGCGACAATTTTTGAGATAGTTATTAAAACTGTTTAAAGGTTGTCATACGTTGTTTCTCGTTGTATATCCTTTAATTCTAGAGTTAAATTGATAAATAACGTGTACGAATTTGTTTAACGCATTTGTTTTGGTTACTCGACGTCTCAGTTCTCGTGTAGCCTACATATTGCGTTTTTTTTTAATTTGCTTAACGGGCTAAAGGTTAGTATGCTTAAAATACGTAAGTCGTTTTGTTCAACAAATTTAAGTAGATAACTTATCAGTTGTTTGCATCAGAGCGACAATTTTTGAGATAGTTATTAAAACTGTTTAAAGGTTGTCAAACGTTGTTTCTCGTTGTATATCCTTTAATTCTAGAGTTAAATTGATAAACAACGTGTACGAATTTGTTTAACGCATTTGTTTTGGTTACTCGACGGCTCCGTTCTCGTGTAGCCTACATATTGCGTTTTTTTTAATTTGCTTACCTGGCTAAAGGTTAGCATGCTTAAAATACGTAAGTCGTTTTGTTCAACAAATTTGATTAGATAACTCATCAGTTGTTTGCATCAGAGCGACAATTTTTGAGATAGTTATTAAAACTGTTTAAAGGTTGTCATACGTTGTTTCTCGTTGTATATCCTTTAATTCTAGAGTTAAATTGATAAATAACGTGTACGAATTTGTTTAACGCATTTGTTTTGGTTACTCGACGTCTCCGTTCTCGTGTAGCCTACATATTGCGTTTTTTTTTTAATTTGCTTACCGGGCTAAAGGTTAGTATGCTTAAAATACGTAAGTCGTTTTGTTCAACAAATTTAAGTAGATAACTTATCAGTTGTTTGCATCAGAGCGACAATTTTTGAGATAGTTATTAAAACTGTTTAAAGGTTGTCAAACGTTGTTTCTCGTTGTATATCCTTTAATTCTAGAGTTAAATTGATAAATAACGTTTCCGAATTTGTTTAACGCATTTGTTTTGGTTACTCGACGGCTCCGTTCTCGTGTAGCCTACATATTGCGTTTTTTTTTTAATTTGCTTACCGGGCTAAAGGTTAGCATGCTTAAAATACGTAAGTTGTTTTGTTCAACAAATTTAAGTAGATAACTCCTCAGTTGTTTGCATCAGAGCGACAATTTTTGAGATAGTTATTAAAACTGTTTAAAGGTTGTCAAACGTTTTTTCTCGTTGTATATCCTTTAATTCTAGAGTTAAATTGATAAATAACGTGTACGAATTTGTTTAACGCATTTGTTTTGGTTACTCGACGGCTCCGTTCTCGTGTAGCCTACATATTGCGTTTTTTTTTTTTAATTTGCTTACCGGGCTAAAGGTTAGCATGCTTAAAATACGTAAGTCGTTTTGTTCAACAAATTTAAATAGATAACTCATCAGTTGTTTGCATCAGAGCGACAATTTTTGAGATAGTTATTAAAACTGTTTAAAGGTTGTCAAACGTTGTTTCTCGTTGTATATCCTTTAATTCTAGAGTTAAATTGATAAATAACGTGTACGAATTTGTTTAACGCATTTGTTTTGGTTACTCGACGGCTCCGTTCTCGTGTAGCCTACATATTGCGTTTTTTTTAATTTGCTTACCTGGCTAAAGGTTAGCATGCTTAAAATACGTAAGTCGTTTTGTTCAACAAATTTGAGTAGATAACTCATCAGTTGTTTGCATCAGAGCGACAATTTTTGAGAGAGTTATTAAAACTGTTTAAAGGTTGTCATACGTTGTTTCTCGTTGTATATCCTTTAATTCTAGAGTTAAATTGATAAATAACGTGTACGAATTTGTTTAACGCATTTGTTTTGGTTACTCGACGTCTCCGTTCTCGTGTAGCCTACATATTGCGTTTTTTTTTTAATTTGCTTACCGGGCTAAAGGTTAGCATGCTTAAAATACGTAAGTCGTTTTGTTCAACAAATTTAAGTAGATAACTCATCAGTTGTTTGCATCAGACCGAAAATTTTTGAGATAGTTATTAAAACTGTTTAAAGTTGTCAAACGTTATTTCTCGTTGTATATCCTTTAATTCTAGAGCTAAATTGATAAATAACGTGTACGAATTTGTTTAACGCATTTGTTTTGGTTACTCGACGTCTCCGTTCTCGTGTAGCCTACATATTGCGTTTTTTTTTTTTAATTTGCTTACCGAGCTAAAGGTTACCATGCTTAAAATACGTAAGTCGTTTTGTTCAACAGATTTAAGTAGATAACTCCTCAGTTGTTTGCATCAGATCGACAATTTTTGAGATAGTTATTAAAACTGTTTAAAGGTTGTCAAACGTTGTTTCTCGTTGTATATCCTTTAATTCTAGAGTTAAATTGATAAATAACGTGTACGAATTTGTTTAACGCATTTGTTTTGGTTACTCGACGGCTCCGTTCTCGTGTAGCCTACATATTGCGTTTTTTTTTTTTAATTTGCTTACCGGGCTAAAGGTTAGCATGCTTAAAATACGTAAGTCGTTTTGTTCAACAAATTTAAATAGATAACTCATCAGTTGTTTGCATCAGAGCGACAATTTTTGAGATAGTTATTAAAACTGTTTAAAGGTTGTCAAACGTTGTTTCTCGTTATATATCCTTTAATTCTAGAGTTAAATTGATAAATAACGTGTACGAATTTGTTTAACGCATTTGTTTTGGTTACTCGACGTCTCCGTTCTCGTGTAGCCTACATATTGCGTTTTTTTTTTTAATTTGCTTACCGGGCTAAAGGTTAGCATGCTTAAAATACGTAAGTCATCTTGTTCAACAAATTTAAGTAGATAACTCCTCAGTTGTTTGCATCAGAGCGACAATTTTTGAGATAGTTATTAAAACTGTTTAAAGGTTGTCAAACGTTGTTTCTCGTTGTATATCCTTTAATTCTAGAGTTGAATTGATAAATAACGTGTACGAATTTGTTTAACGCATTTGTTTTGGTTGCTCGACGTCTCCGTTCTCGTGTAGCCTACATATTGCGTTTTTTCTTTAATTTGCTTACCGGGCTAAAGGTTAGCATGCTTAAAATACGTAAGTCGTTTTGTTCAACAAATTTAAGTAGATAACTCATCAGTTGTTTGCATCAGAGCGACAATTTTTGAGATAGTTATTAAAACTGTTTAAAGGTTGTCAAACGTTGTTTCTCGTTGTATATCCTTTAATTCTAGAGTTAAATTGATAAATAAAAACTCATCAGTTGTTTGCATCAGAGCGACAATTTTTGAGATAGTTATTAAAACTGTTTAAAGGTTGTCAAACGTTGTTTCTCGTTGTATATCCTTTAATTCTAGAGTTAAATTGATAAATAACGTGTACGAATTTGTTTAACGCATTTGTTTTGGTTACTCGACGGCTCCGTTCTCGTGTAGCCTACATATTGCGTGTTTTTTTTAATTTGCTTACCGGGCTAAAGGTTAGCATGCTTAAAATACGTAAGTCGTATTGTTCAACAAATTTGAGTAGATAACTCATCAGTTGTTTGCATCAGAGCGACAATTTTTGAGATAGTTATTAAAACTGTTTAAAGGTTGTCATACGTTGTTTCTCGTTGTATATCCTTTAATTCTAGAGTTAAATTGATAAATAACGTGTACGAATTTGTTTAACGCATTTGTTTTGGTTGCTCGACGTCTCCGTTCTCGTGTAGCCTACATATTGCGTTTTTTTTTTTAATTTGCTTACCGGGCTAAAGGTTAGCATGCTTAAAATACGTAAGTCGTTTTGTTCAACAAATTTAAGTAGATAACTCATCAGTTGTTTGCATCAGAGCGACAATTTTTGAGATAGTTATTAAAACTGTTTAAAGGTTGTCATACGTTGTTTCTCGTTGTATATCCTTTAATTCTAGAGTTAAATTGATAAATAACGTGTACGAATTTGTTTAACGCATTTGTTTTGGTTACTCGACGTCTCCGTTCTCGTGTAGCCTACATATTGCGTTTTTTTTTTAATTTGCTTACCGGGCTAAAGGTTAGTATGCTTAAAATACGTAAGTCGTTTTGTTCAACAAATTTAAGTAGATAACTTATCAGTTGTTTGCATCAGAGCGACAATTTTTGAGATAGTTATTAAAACTGTTTAAAGGTTGTCAAACGTTGTTTCTCGTTGTATATCCTTTAATTCTAGAGTTAAATTGATAAATAACGTTTACGAATTTGTTTAACGCATTTGTTTTGGTTACTCGACGGCTCCGTTCTCGTGTAGCCTACATATTGCGTTTTTTTTTTAATTTGCTTACCGGGCTAAAGGTTAGCATGCTTAAAATACGTAAGTTGTTTTGTTCAACAAATTTAAGTAGATAACTCCTCAGTTGTTTGCATCAGAGCGACAATTTTTGAGATAGTTATTAAAACTGTTTAAAGGTTGTCAAACGTTGTTTCTCGTTGTATATCCTTTAATTCTAGAGTTAAATTGATAAATAGCGTGTACGAATTTGTTTAACGCATTTGTTTTGGTCACTCGACGTCTCCGTTCTCGTGTAGCCTACATATTGCGTTTTTTTTTTAATTTGCTTACCGGGCTAAAGGTTAGCATGCTTAAAATACGTAAGTCGTTTTGTTCAACAAATTTAAGTAGATAACTCATCAGTTGTTTGCATCAGACCGAAAATTTTTGAGATAGTTATTAAAACTGTTTAAAGGTTGTCAAACGTTATTTCTCGTTGTATATCCTTTAATTCTAGAGCTAAATTGATAAATAACGTGTACGAATTTGTTTAACGCATTTGTTTTGGTTACTCGACGTCTCCGTTCTCGCGTAGCCTACATATTGCGTTTTTTTTTTTAATTTGCTTACCGACGTTTTTTTTTTAATTTGCTTACCGGGCTAAAGGTTAGCATGCTTAAAATACGTAAGTCATCTTGTTCAACAAATTTAAGTAGATAACTCCTCAGTTGTTTGCATCAGAGCGACAATTTTTGAGATAGTTATTAAAACTGTTTAAAGGTTGTCAAACGTTGTTTCTCGTTGTATATCCTTTAATTCTAGAGTTGAATTGATAAATAACGTGTACGAATTTGTTTAACGCATTTGTTTTGGTTGCTCGACGTCTCCGTTCTCGTGTAGCCTACATATTGCGTTTTTTTTTTAATTTGCTTACCGGGCTAAAGGTTAGCATGCTTAAAATACGTAAGTCGTTTTGTTCAACAAATTTAAGTAGATAACTCATCAGTTGTTTGCATCAGAGCGACAATTTTTGAGATAGTTATTAAAACTGTTTAAAGGTTGTCAAACGTTGTTTCTCGTTGTATATCCTTTAATTCTAGAGTTAAATTGATAAATAACAACTCATCAGTTGTTTGCATCAGAGCGACAATTTTTGAGATAGTTATTAAAACTGTTTAAAGGTTGTCAAACGTTGTTTCTCGTTGTATATCCTTTAATTCTAGAGTTAAATTGATAAATAACGTGTACGAATTTGTTTAACGCATTTGTTTTGGTTACTCGACGGCTCCGTTCTCGTGTAGCCTACATATTGCGTTTTTTTTTAATTTGCTTACCGGGCTAAAGGTTAGCATGCTTAAAATACGTAAGTCGTTTTGTTCAACAAATTTGAGTAGATAACTCATCAGTTGTTTGCATCAGAGCGACAATTTTTGAGATAGTTATTAAAACTGTTTAAAGGTTGTCATACGTTGTTTCTCGTTGCATATCCTTTAATTCTACAGTTAAATTGATAAATAACGTGTACGAATTTGTTTAACGCATTTGTTTTGGTTACTCGACGTCTCCGTTCTCGTGTAGCCTACATATTGCGTTTTTTTTTAATTTGCTTAACGGGCTAAAGGTTAGTATGCTTAAAATACGTAAGTCGTTTTGTTCAACAAATTTAAGTAGATAACTTATCAGTTGTTTGCATCAGAGCGACAATTTTTGAGATAGTTATTAAAACTGTTTAAAGGTTGTCAAACGTTGTTTCTCGTTGTATATCCTTTAATTCTAGAGTTAAATTGATAAACAACGTGTACGAATTTGTTTAACGCATTTGTTTTGGTTACTCGACGGCTCCGTTCTCGTGTAGCCTACATATTGCGTTTTTTTTTTAATTTGCTTACCGGGCTAAAGGTTAGCATGCTTAAAATACGTAAGTTGTTTTGTTCAACAAATTTAAGTAGATAACTCCTCAGTTGTTTGCATCAGAGCGACAATTTTTGAGATAGTTATTAAAACTGTTTAAAGGTTGTCAAACGTTGTTTCTCGTTGTATATCCTTTAATTCTAGAGTTAAATTGATAAATAGCGTGTACGAATTTGTTTAACGCATTTGTTTTGGTCACTCGACGTCTCCGTTCTCGTGTAGCCTACATATTGCGTTTTTTTTTTAATTTGCTTACCGGGCTAAAGGTTAGCATGCTTAAAATACGTAAGTCGTTTTGTTCAACAAATTTAAGTAGATAACTCATCAGTTGTTTGCATCAGATCGACAATTTTTGAGATAGTTATTAAAACTCTTTAAAGGTTGTCAAACGTTGTTTCTCGTTGTATATCCTTTAATTCTAGAGTTAAATTGATAAATAACGTGTACGAATTTGTTTAGCGCATTTGTTTTGGTTACTCGACGGCTCCGTTCTCGTGTAGCCTACATATTGCGTTTTTTTTTTTTAATTTGCTTACCGGGCTAAAGGTTAGCATGCTTAAAATACGTAAGTCGTTTTGTTCAACAAATTTAAATAGATAACTCATCAGTTGTTTGCATCAGAGCGACAATTTTTGAGATAGTTATTAAAACTGTTTAAAGGTTGTCAAACGTTGTTTCTCGTTGTATATCCTTTAATTCTAGAGTTAAATTGATAAATAACGTGTACGAATTTGTTTAACGCATTTGTTTTGGTTACTCGACGTCTCCGTTCTCGTGTAGCCTACATATTGCGTTTTTTTTTTTTTAATTTGCTTACCGGGCTAAAGGTTAGCATGCTTAAAATACGTAAGTCGTTTTGTTCAACAAATTTAAGTAGATAACTCCTCAGTTGTTTGCATCAGAGCGACAATTTTTGAGATAGTTATTAAAACTGTTTAAAGGTTGTCAAACGTTGTTTCTCGTTGTATATCCTTTAATTCTAGAGTTGAATTGATAAATAACAACTCATCAGTTGTTTGCATCAGAGCGACAATTTTTGAGATAGTTATTAAAACTGTTTAAAGGTTGTCAAACGTTGTTTCTCGTTGTATATCCTTTAATTCTAGAGTTAAATTGATAAATAACGTGTACGAATTTGTTTAACGCATTTGTTTTGGTTACTCGACGGCTCCGTTCTCGTGTAGCCTACATATTGCGTTTTTTTTTATTTTGCTTACCTGGCTAAAGGTTAGCATGCTTAAAATACGTAAGTCGTTTTGTTCAACAAATTTGAGTAGATAACTCATCAGTTGTTTGCATCAGAGCGACAATTTTTGAGATAGTTATTAAAACTGTTTAAAGGTTGTCATACGTTGTTTCTCGTTGTATATCCTTTAATTCTAGAGTTAAATTGATAAATAACGTGTACGAATTTGTTTAACGCATTTGTTTTGGTTACTCGACGTCTCCGTTCTCGTGTAGCCAACATATTGCGTTTTTTTTTTAATTTGCTTACCGGGCTAAAAGTTAGTATGCTTAAAATACGTAAGTCGTTTTGTTCAACAAATTTAAGTAGATAACTTATCAGTTGTTTGCATCAGAGCGACAATTTTTGAGATAGTTATTAAAACTGTTTAAAGGTTGTCAAACGTTGTTTCTCGTTGTATATCCTTTAATTCTAGAGTTAAATTGATAAATAACGTTTACGAATTTGTTTAACGCATTTGTTTTGGTTACTCGACGGCTCCGTTCTCGTGTAGCTTACATATTGCGTTTTTTTTTTAATTTGCTTACCGGGCTAAAGGTTAGCATGCTTAAAATACGTAAGTTTTTTTGTTCAACAAATTTAAGTAGATAACTCCTCAGTTGTTTGCATCAGAGCGACAATTTTTGAGATAGTTATTAAAACTGTTTAAAGGTTGTCAAACGTTGTTTCTCGTTGTATATCCTTTAATTCTAGAGTTAAATTGATAAATAGCGTGTACGAATTTGTTTAACGCATTTGTTTTGGTCACTCGACGTCTCCGTTCTCGTGTAGCCTACATATTGCGTTTTTTTTTTAATTTGCTTACCGGGCTAAAGGTTAGCATGCTTAAAATACGTAAGTCGTTTTGTTCAACAAATTTAAGTAGATAACTCATCAGTTGTTTGCATCAGACCGAAAATTTTTGAGATAGTTATTAAAACTGTTTAAAGGTTGTCAAACGTTATTTCTCGTTGTATATCCTTTAATTCTAGAGCTAAATTGATAAATAACGTGTACGAATTTGTTTAACGCATTTGTTTTGGTTACTCGACGTCTCCGTTCTCGTGTAGCCTACATATTGCGTTTTTTTTTTTAATTTGCTTACCGAGCTAAAGGTTACCATGCTTAAAATACGTAAGTCGTTTTGTTCAATAGATTTAAGTAGATAACTCCTCAGTTGTTTGCATCAGATCGACAATTTTTGAGATAGTTATTAAAACTGTTTAAAGGTTGTCAAACGTTGTTTCTCGTTGTATATCCTTTAATTCTAGAGTTAAATTGATAAATAACGTGTACGAATTTGTTTAACGCATTTGTTTTGGTTACTCGACGGCTCCGTTCTCGTGTAGCCTACATATTGCGTTTTTTTTTTTTAATTTGCTTACCGGGCTAAAGGTTAGCATGCTTAAAATACGTAAGTCGTTTTGTTCAACAAATTTAAATAGATAACTCATCAGTTGTTTGCATCAGAGCGACAATTTTTGAGATAGTTATTAAAACTGTTTAAAGGTTGTCAAACGTTGTTTCTCGTTATATATCCTTTAATTCTAGAGTTAAATTGATAAATAACGTGTACGAATTTGTTTAACGCATTTGTTTTGGTTACTCGACGTCTCCGTTCTCGTGTAGCCTACATATTGCGTTTTTTTTTTTAATTTGCTTACCGGGCTAAAGGTTAGCATGCTTAAAATACGTAAGTCATCTTGTTCAACAAATTTAAGTAGATAACTCCTCAGTTGTTTGCATCAGAGCGACAATTTTTGAGATAGTTATTAAAACTGTTTAAAGGTTGTCAAACGTTGTTTCTCGTTGTATATCCTTTAATTCTAGAGTTGAATTGATAAATAACGTGTACGAATTTGTTTAACGCATTTGTTTTGGTTGCTCGACGTCTCCGTTCTCGTGTAGCCTACATATTGCGTTTTTTTTTTAATTTGCTTACCGGGCTAAAGGTTAGCATGCTTAAAATACGTAAGTCGTTTTGTTCAACAAATTTAAGTAGATAACTCATCAGTTGTTTGCATCAGAGCGACAATTTTTGAGATAGTTATTAAAACTGTTTAAAGGTTGTCAAACGTTGTTTCTCGTTGTATATCCTTTAATTCTAGAGTTAAATTGATAAATAAAGTGTACGAATTTGTTTAACGCATTTGTGTTGGTTACTCGACGTCTCCGTTCTCGTGTAGCCTACATATTGCGTTTTTTTTTTAATTTGCTTACCGGGCTAAAGGTTAGCATGCTTAAAATACGTAAGTCGTTTTGTTCAACAAATTTAAGTAGATAACTCCTCAGTTGTTTGCATCAGAGCGACAATTTTTGAGATAGTTATTAAAACTGTTTAAAGGTTGTCAAAAGTTGTTTCTCGTTGTATATCCTTTAATTCTAGAGTTAAATTGATAAATAACGTGTACGAATTTGTTTAACGCATTTGTTTTGGTTACTCGACGTCTCCGTTGTCGTGTAGCCTACATATTGCGTTTTTTTTTTTAATTTGCTTACCGGGCTAAAGGTTAGCATGCTTAAAATACGTAAGTCGTTTTGTTCAACAAATTTGAGTAGATAACTCATCAGTTGTTTGTATCAGAGCGACAATTTTTGAGATAGTTATTAAAACTGTTTAAAGGTTGTCAAACGTTGTTTCTCGTTGTATATCCTTTAATTCTAGAGTTAAATTGATAAATAACGTGTACGAATTTGTTTAACGCATTTATTTTGGTTACTCGACGTCTCCGTTCTCGTGTAGCCTACATATTGCGTTTTTTTTTTAATTTGCTTACCGGGCTAAAGGTTAGCATGCTTAAAATACGTAAGTCGTTTTGTTCAACAAATTTGAGTAAATAACTCATCAGTTGTTTGCATCAGAGCGACAATTTTTGAGATAGTTATTAAAACTGTTTAAAGGTTGTCAAACGTTGTTTCCCGTTGTATATCCTTTAATTCTAGAGTTAAATTGATAAATAACGTGTACGAATTTGTTTAACGCATTTGTTTTGGTTACTCGACGTCTCCGTTCTCGTGTAGCCGACATATTGCGTTTTTTTTTTAATTTGCTTACCGGGCTAAAGGTTAGCATGCTTAAAATACGTAAGTCGTTTTGTTCAACAAATCTAAGTAGATAACTCCTCAGTTGTTTGCATCAGATCGACAATTTTTGAGATAGTTATTAAAACTGTTTAAAGGTTGTCAAACGTTGTTTCTCGTTGTATATCCTTTAATTCTAGAGTTAAATTGATAAATAACGTGTACGAATTTGTTTAACGCATTTGTTTTGGTTACTCGACGGCTCCGTTCTCGTGTAGCCTACATATTGCGTTTTTTTTTTAATTTGCTTACCGGGCTAAAGGTTAGCATGCTTAAAATACGTAAGTCGTTTTGTTCAACATATTTAAGTAGATAACTCATCAGTTGTTTGCATCAGAGCGACAATTTTTGAGATAGTTATTAAAACTGTTTAAAGGTTGTCAAACGTTGTTTCTCGTTGTATATCCTTTAATTCTAGAGTTAAATTGATAAATAACGTGTACGAATTTGTTTAACGCATTTGTTTTGGTTACTCGACGTCTCCGTTCTCGTGTAGCCTACATATTGCGTTTTTTTTTTAATTTGCTTACCGGGCTAAAGGTTAGCATGTTTAAAATACGTAAGTCGTTTTGTTCAACAAATTTAAGTAGATAACTCCTCAGTTGTTTGCATCAGAGCGACAATTTTTGAGATAGTTATTAAAACTGTTTAAAGGTTGTCAAACGTTGTTTCTCGTTGTATATCCTTTAATTCTAGAGTTAAATTGATAAATAACGTGTACGAATTTGTTTAACGCATTTGTTTTAGTTACTCGACGTCTCGGTTCTCGTGTAGCCTACATATTGCGTTTTTTTTTTAATTTGCTTACCGGGCTAAAGGTTAGCATGCTTAAAATACGTAAGTCGTTTTGTTCAACAAATTTGAGTAGATAACTCATCAGTTGTTTGCATCAGAGCGACAATTTTTGAGATAGTTATTAAAACTGTTTGAAGGTTTTCAAACGTTGTTTCTCGTTGTATATCCTTTAATTCTAGAGTTAAATTGATAAATAACGTGTACGAATTTGTTTAACGCATTTGTTTTGGTTACTCGACGTCTCCGTTCTCGTGTAGCCTACATATTGCGTTTTTTTTTTAATTTGCTTACCGGGCTAAGGTTAGCATGCTTAAAATACGTAAGTCGTTTTGTTCAACAAATTTGAGTAGATAACTCATCAGTTGTCTGCATCAGAGCGACAATTTTTGAGATAGTTATTAAAACTGTTTAAAGGTTGTCAAACGTTGTTTCCCGTTGTATATCCTTTAATTCTAGAGTTAAATTGATAAATAACGTGTACGAATTTGTTTAACGCATTTGTTTTGGTTACTCGACGTCTCCGTTCTCGTGTAGCCTACATATTGCGTTTTTTTTTTTTAATTTGCTTACCGGGCTAAATGTTAGCATGCTTAAAATACGTAAGTCGTTTTGTTCAACAAATTTAAGTAGATAACTCATCAGTTGTTTGCATCAGAGCGACAATTTTTGAGATAGTTATTAAAACTGTTTAAAGGTTGTCAAACGTTGTTTCTCGTTGTACATCCTTTAATTCTAGAGTTAAATTGATAAATAACGTGTACGAATTTGTTTAACGCATTTGTTTTGGTTACTCGACGGCTCCGTTCTCGTGTAGCCTACATATTGCGTTTTTTTTTTTTAATTTGCTTACCGGGCTAAAGGTTAGCATGCTTAAAATACGTAAGTCGTTTTGTTCAACAAATTTAAGTAGATAACTCATCAGTTGTTTGCATCAGAGCGGCAATTTTTGAGATAGTTATTAAAACTGTTTAAAGGTTGTCAAATGTTGTTTTTCGTTGTATATCCTTTAATTCTAGAGTTAAATTGATAAATAACGTGTACGAATTTGTTTAACGCATTTGGTTTGGTTACTCGACGGCTCCGTTCTCGTGTAGCCTACATATTGCGTTTTTTTTTTAATTTGCTTACCGGGCTAAAGGTTAGCATGCTTAAAATACGTAAGTCGTTTTGTTCAACAAATTTAAGTAGATAACTCATCAGTTGTTTGCATCAGAGCGACAATTTTTGAGATAGTTATTAAAACTGTTTAAAGGTTGTCAAACGTTGTTTCCCGTTGTATATCCTTTAATTCTAGAGTTAAATTGATAAATAACGTGTACGAATTTGTTTAACGCATTTGTTTTGGTTACTCGACGTCTCCGTTCTCGTGTAGCCGACATATTGCGTTTTTTTTTTTAATTTGCTTACCGGGCTAAAGGTTAGCATGCTTAAAATACGTAAGTCGTTTTGTTCAACAAATCTAAGTAGATAACTCCTCAGTTGTTTGCATCAGATCGACAATTTTTGAGATAGTTATTAAAACTGTTTAAAGGTTGTCAAACGTTGTTTCTCGTTGTATATCCTTTAATTCTAGAGTTAAATTGATAAATAACGTGTACGAATTTGTTTAACGCATTTGTTTTGGTTACTCGACGGCTCCGTTCTCGTGTAGCCTACATATTGCGTTTTTTTTTTAATTTGCTTACCGGGCTAAAGGTTAGCATGCTTAAAATACGTAAGTCGTTTTGTTCAACATATTTAAGTAGATAACTCATCAGTTGTTTGCATCAGAGCGGCAATTTTTGAGATAGTTATTAAAACTGTTTAAAGGTTGTCAAACGTTGTTTCTCGTTGTATATCCTTTAATTCTAGAGTTAAATTGATAAATAACGTGTACGAATTTGTTTAACGCATTTGTTTTGGTTACTCGACGTCTCCGTTCTCGTGTAGCCTACATATTGCGTTTTTTTTTAATTTGCTTACCGGGCTAAGGTTAGCATGCTTAAAATACGTAAGTCGTTTTGTTCAACAAATTTGAGTAGATAACTCATCAGTTGTCTGCATCAGAGCGACAATTTTTGAGATAGTTATTAAAACTGTTTGAAGGTTTTCAAACGTTGTTTCTCGTTGTATATCCTTTAATTCTAGAGTTAAATTGATAAATAACGTGTACGAATTTGTTTAACGCATTTGTTTTGGTTACTCGACGTCTCCGTTCTCGTGTAGCCTACATATTGCGTTTTTTTTTAATTTGCTTACCGGGCTAAGGTTAGCATGCTTAAAATACGTAAGTCGTTTTGTTCAACAAATTTGAGTAGATAACTCATCAGTTGTCTGCATCAGAGCGACAATTTTTGAGATAGTTATTAAAACTGTTTAAAGGTTGTCAAACGTTGTTTCTCGTTGTATATCCTTTAATTCTAGAGTTAAATTGATAAATAACGTGTACGAATTTGTTTAACGCATTTGTTTTGGTTACTCGACGTCTCCGTTCTCGTGTAGCCTACATATTGCGTTTTTTTTTTTTTAATTTGCTTACCGGGCTAAATGTTAGCATGCTTAAAATACGTAAGTCGTTTTGTTCAACAAATTTAAGTAGATAACTCATCAGTTGTTTGCATCAGAGCGACAATTTTTGAGATAGTTATTAAAACTGTTTAAAGGTTGTCAAACGTTGTATATCCTTTAATTCTAGAGTTAAATTGATAAATAACGTGTACGAATTTGTTTAACGCATTTGTTTTGGTTACTCGACGGCTCCGTTCTCGTGTAGCCTACATATTGCGTTTTTTTTTTTAATTTGCTTACCGGGCTAAAGGTTAGCATGCTTAAAATACGTAAGTCGTTTTGTTCAACAAATTTAAGTAGATAACTCATCAGTTTTTTGCATCAGAGCGACAATTTTTGAGATAGTTATTAAAACTGTTTAAAGGTTGTCAAACGTTGTTTCTCGTTGTATATCCTTTAATTCTAGAGTTAAATTGATAAATAACGTGTACGAATTTGTTTAACGCATTTGTTTTGGTTACTCGACGTCTCCGTTCTCGTGTAGCCTACATATTGGGGTTTTTTTTTTAATTTGCTTACCGGGCTAAAGGTTAGCATGCTTAAAATACGTAAGTCGTTTTGTTCAACAAATTTAAGTAGATAACTCATCAGTTGTTGGCATCAGAGCGACAATTTTTGAGATAGTTATTAAAACTGTTTAAAGGTTGTCAAACGTTGTTTCTCGTTGTATATCCTTTAATTCTAGAGTTAAATTGATAAATAACGTGTACGAATTTGTTTAACGCATTTGTTTTGGTTACTCGACGTCTCCGTTCTCGTGTAGCCTATATATTGCGTTTTTTTTTTAATTTGCTTACCGGGCTAAAGGTTAGCATGCTGAAAATACGTAAGTCGTTTTGTTCAACAAATTTAAGTAGATAACTCATCAGTTGTTTGCATCAGAGCGACAATTTTTGAGATAGTTATTAAAACTGTTTAAAGGTTGTCAAAAGTTGTTTCTCGTTGTATATCCTTTAATTCTAGAGTTAAATTGATAAATAACGTGTACGAATTTGTTTAACGCATTTGTTTTGGTTACTCGACGTCTCCGTTCTCGTGTAGCCTACATATTGCTTTTTATTTTAATTTGCTCACCGGGCTAAAGGTTAGCATGCTTAAAATACATAAGTGGTTTTGTTCAACAAATTTGAGTAGATAACTCATCAGTTGTTTGCATCAGAGCGACAATTTGTTGTTTCTCGTTGTATATCCTTTAATTCTAGAGTTAAATTGATAAATAACGTGTACGAATTTGTTTAACGCATTTGTTTTGGTTACTCGACGGCTCCTTTCTCGTGTAGCCTACATATTACGTTTTTTTTTTTAATTTGCTTACCGGGCTAAAGGTTAGCATGCTTAAAATACGTAAGTCGTTTTATTCAACAAACTTAAGTAGATAACTCATCAGTTGTTTGCATCAGAGCGACAATTTTTGAGATAGTTATTAAAACTGTTTAAAGGTTGTCAAACGTTGTTTCTCGTTGTATATCCTTTAATTCTAGAGTTAAATTGATAAATAACGTGTACGAATTTGTTTAACGCATTTGTTTTGGTTACTCGACGTCTCCGTTCTCGTGTAGCCTACATATTGCGTTTTTTTTTTAATTTGCTTACCGGGCTAAAGGTTAGCATGCTTAAAATACGTAAGTCGTTTTGTTCAACAAATTTAATTAGATAACTCATCAGTTGTTTGCATCAGAGCGACAATTTTTGAGATAGTTATTAAAACTGTTTAAAGGTTGTCAAACGTTGTATCTCGTTGTATATCCTTTAATTCTAGAGTTAAATAGATAAATAACGTGTACGAATTTGTTTAACGCATTTGTTTTGGTTACTCGACGTCTCCGTTCTCGTGTAGCCTACATATTGCGTTTTTTTTTAATTTGCTTACCGGGCTAAAGGTCAGCATGCTTAAAATACGTAAGTCGTTTTGTTCAACAAATTTGAGTAGATAACTCAGCAGTTGTTTGCATCAGAGCGACAATTTTTGAGATAGTTATTAAAACTGTTTAAAGGTTATCAAACGTTGTTTCTCGTTGTATATCCTTTAATTCTAGAGTTAAATTGATAAATAACGTGTACGAATTTGTTTAACGCATTTGTGTTGGTTACTCGACGGCTCCGTTCTCGTGTAGCCTACATATTGCGTTTTTTTTTTTAATTTGCTTACCGGGCTAAAGGTTAGCATGCTCAAAATACGTAAGTCGTTTTGTTCAACAAATTTAAGTAGATAACTCATCAGTTGTTTGCATCAGAGCGACAATTTTTGAGATAGTTATTAAAACTGTTTAAAGGTTGTCAAACGTTATTTCTCGTTGTATATCCTTTAATTCTAGAGTTAAATTGATAAATAACGTGTACGAATTTGTTTAACGCATTTGTTTTGGTTACTCGACGGCTCCGTTCTAGTGTACATATTGCTTTTTTTTTAATTTGCTTACTGGGCTAAAGGTTAGCATGCTTAAAATACGTAAGTCGTTTTGTTCAACAAATTTGAGTAGATAACTCATCAGTTGTTTGCATCAGAGCGACAATTTTTGAGATAGTTATTAAAACTGTTTAAAGGTTGTCAAACGTTGTTTCTCGTTGTATATCCTTTAATTCTAGAGTTAAATTGATAAATAACGTGTACGAATTTGTTTAACGCATTTGTTTTGGTTACTCGACGTCTCCGTTCTCGTGTAGCCTACATATTGCGTTTTTTTTTTAATTTGCTTACCGGGCTAAAGGTTAGCATGTTTAAAATACGTAAGTCGTTTTGTTCAACAAATTTAAGTAGATAACTAATCAGTTGTTTGCGTCAGAGCGACAATTTTTGAGATAGTTATTAAAACTGTTTAAAGGTTGTCAAACGGTGTTTCTCGTTGTATATCCTTTAATTCTAGAGTTAAATTGATAAATAACGTGTACGAATTTGTTTAACGCATTTGTTTTGGTTACTCGATGGCTCAGTTCTCGTGTAGCCTACATATTGCGTTTTTTTTTTTTTACTTTGCTTACCGGGCTAAAGGTTAGCATGCTTAAAATACGTAAGTCGTTTTGTTCAACAAATTTAAGTAGATAAATCATCAGTTGTTTGCATCAGAGCGACAATTTTTGAGATAGTTATTAAAACTGTTTAAAGGTTGTCAAACGTTGTTTCTCGTTGTATATCCTTTAATTCTAGAGTTAAATTGATAAATAACGTGTACGAATTTGTTTAACGCATTTGTTTTGGTTACTCGACGTCTCCGTTCTCGTGTAGCCTACATATTGCGTTTTTTTTTTAATTTGCTTACCGGGCTAAAGGTTAGCATGCTTAAAATACGTAAGTCGTTTTGTTCAACAAATTTGAGTAGATAACTCATCAGTTGTTTGCATCAGAGCGACAATTTTTGAGATAGTTATTAAAACTGTTTAAAGGTTGTCAAACGTTGTTTCTTGTTGTATATCCTTTAATTCTAGAGTTAAATTGATAAATAACGTGTACGAATTTGTTTAACGCATTTGTTTTGGTTACTCGACGTCTCCGTTCTCGTGTAGCCTACATATTGCGTTTTTTTTTTAATTTGCTTACCGGGCTAAAGGTTAGCATGCTTAAAATACGTAAGTCGTTTTGTTCAACAAATTTGAGTAGATAACTCATCAGTTGTTTGCATCAGAGCGACAATTTTTGAGATAGTTATTAAAACTGTTTAAAGGTTGTCAAACGTTATTTCTCGTTGTATATCCTTTAATTCTAGAGTTAAATTGATAAATAACGTGTACGAATTTGTTTAACGCATTTGTTTTGGTTACTCGACGGCTCCGTTCTCGTGTAGCCTACATATTGCGTTTTTTTTTTTAATTTGCTTACCGGGCTAAAGGTTAGCATGCTCAAAATACGTAAGTCGTTTTGTTCAACAAATTTAAGTAGATAACTCATCAGTTGTTTGCATCAGAGCGACAATTTTTGAGATAGTTATTAAAACTGTTTAAAGGTTGTCAAACGTTATTTCTCGTTGTATATCCTTTAATTCTAGAGTTAAATTGATAAATAACGTGTACGAATTTGTTTAACGCATTTGTTTTGGTTACTCGACGGCTCCGTTCTAGTGTACATATTGCTTTTTTTTTAATTTGCTTACTGGGCTAAAGGTTAGCATGCTTAAAATACGTAAGTCGTTTTGTTCAACAAATTTGAGTAGATAACTCATCAGTTGTTTGCATCAGAGCGACAATTTTTGAGATAGTTATTAAAACTGTTTAAAGGTTGTCAAACGTTGTTTCTCGTTGTATATCCTTTAATTCTAGAGTTAAATTGATAAATAACGTGTACGAATTTGTTTAACGCATTTGTTTTGGTTACTCGACGTCTCCGTTCTCGTGTAGCCTACATATTGCTTTTTTTTTAATTTGCTTACTGGGCTAAAGGTTAGCATGCTTAAAATACGTAAGTCGTTTTGTTCAACAAATTTGAGTAGATAACTCATCAGTTGTTTGCATCAGAGCGACAATTTTTGAGATAGTTATTAAAACTGTTTAAAGGTTGTCAAACGTTGTTTCTCGTTGTATATCCTTTAATTCTAGAGTTAAATTGATAAATAACGTGTACGAATTTGTTTAACGCATTTGTTTTGGTTACTCGACGTCTCCGTTCTCGTGTAGCCTACATATTGCGTTTTTTTTTTAATTTGCTTACCGGGCTAAAGGTTAGCATGCTTAAAATACGTAAGTCGTTTTGTTCAACAAATTTGAGTAGATAACTCATCAGTTGTTTGCATCAGAGCGACAATTTTTGAGATAGTTATTAAAACTGTTTAAAGGTTGTCAAACGTTGTTTCTTGTTGTATATCCTTTAATTCTAGAGTTAAATTGACAAATAACGTGCACGAATTTGTTTAACGCATTTGTTTTGGTTACTCGACGTCTCCGTTCTCGTGTAGCCTACATATTGCGGTTTTTTTTTAATTTGCTTACCGGGCTAAAGGTTAGCATGTTTAAAATACGTAAGTCGTTTTGTTCATCAAATTTAAGTAGATAACTCATCAGTTGTTTGCATCAGAGCGACAATTTTTGAGATAGTTATTAAAACTGTTTAAAGGTTGTCAAACGTTGTTTCTCGTTGTATATCCTTTAATTCTAGAGTTAAATTGATAAATAACGTGTACGAATTTGTTTAACGCATTTGTTTTGGTTACTCGACAGCTCATTTCTCGTGTAGCCTACATATTACGTTTTTTTTTTTAATTTGCTTACCGGGCTAAAGGTTAGCATGCTTAAAATACGTAACTCGTTTTATTCAACAAACTTAAGTAGATAACTCATCAGTTGTTTGCATCAGAGCGACAATTTTTGAGATAGTTATTAAAACTGTTTAAAGGTTGTCAAACGTTGTTTCTCGTTGTTTTTTTTAATAAAGGTTAGCATGCTTAAAATACGTAAGTCGTTTTGTTCAACAAATTTGAGTAGATAACTCATCAGTTGTTTGCATCAGAGCGACAATTTTTGAGATAGTTACTAAAACTGTTTAAAGGTTGTCAAACGTTGTTTCTCGTTGTATATCCTTTAATTCTAGAGTTAAATTGATAAATAACGTGTACGAATTTGTTTAACGCATTTGTTTTGGTTACTCGACGTCTCCGTTCTCGTGTAGCCTACATATTGCGTTTTTTTTTAATTTGCTTACCGGGCTAAAGGTTAGCATGCTTAAAATACGTAAGTCGTTTTGTTCAACAAATTTGAGTAGATAACTCATCAGTTGTTTGCATCAGAGCGACAATTTTTGAGATAGTTACTAAAACTGTTTAAAGGTTGTCAAACGTTGTTTCTCGTTGTATATCCTTTAATTCTAGAGTTAAATTGATAAATAACGTGTACGAATTTGTTTAACGCATTTGTTTTGGTTACTCGACGTCTCCGTTCTCGTGTAGCCTACATATTGCGTTTTTTTTTAATTTGCTTACCGGGCTAAAGGTTAGCATGCTTAAAATACGTAAGTCGTTTTGTTCAACAAATTTAAGTAGATAACTCATCAGTTGTTTGCATCAGACCGACAATTTTTGATATAGTTATTAAAACGGTTTAAAGTTTGTCAAACGTTGTTTCTCGTTGTATATCCTTTAATTCTATAGTTAAATTGATAAATAACGTGTACGAATTTGTTTAACGCATTTGTTTTGGTTACTCGACGTCTCCGTTCTCGTGTAGCCTACATATTGCGTTTTTTTTAATTTGCTTACCGGGCTAAATGTTAGCATGCTTAAAATACGTAAGTCGTTTTGTTCAACAAATTTGAGTAGATAACTCATCAGTTGTTTGCATCAGAGGGACAATTTTTGAGATAGTTACTAAAACTGTTTAAAGGTTGTCAAATGTTGTTTCTCGTTGTATATCCTTTAATTCTAGAGTTAAATTGATAAATAACGTGTACGAATTTGTTTAACGCATTTGTTTTGGTTACTCGACGTCTCCGTTCTTGTGTAGCCTACATATTGCGTTTTTTTTTTTAATTTGCTTACCGGGCTAAAGGTTAGCATGCTTAAAATACGTAAGTCGTTTTGTTCAACAAATTTAAGTAGATAACTCATCAGTTGTTTGCATCAGAGCGAAAATTTTTGAGATAGTTATTAAAACTGTTTAAAGGTTGTCAAACGTTGTTTCTCGTTGAATATCCTTTAATTCTAGAGTTAAATTGATAAATAACGTGTACGAATTTGTTTAACGCATTTGTTTTGGTTACTCGACGGCTCCGTTCTCGTGTAGCCTACATATTGCGTTTTTTTTAAATTTGCTTACCGGGCTAAAGGTTAGCATGCTTAAAATACGTAAGTCGTTTTGTTCAGCAAATTTAAGTAGATAACTCATCAGTTGTTTGCATCAGAGCGACAATTTTTGAGATAGTTATTAAAACTGTTTAAAGGTTGTCAAACGTTGTTTCTCGTTGTATATCCTTTAATTCTAGAGTTAAATTGATAAATAACGTGTACGAATTTGTTTAACGCATTTGTTTTGGTTACTCGACGTCTCCGTTCTCGTGTAGCCAACATATTGCGTTTTTTTTTTTAATTTGCTTACCGGGCTAAAGGTTAGCATGCTTAAAATACGTAAGTCGTTTTGTTCAACAAATTTAAGTAGATAACTCATCAGTTGTTTGCATCAGAGCGACAATTTTTGAGATAGTTATTAAAACTGTTTAAAGGTTGTCAAACGTTGTTTCTCGTTGTATATCCTTTAATTCTAGAGTTAAATTGATAAATAACGTGTACGAATTTGTTTAACGCATTTGTTTTGGTTACTCGAAGTCTCCGTTCTCGTGTAGCCTACATATTGCGTTTTTTTTTTAATTTGCTTACCGGGCTAAAGGTTAGCATACTTAAAATACGTAAGTCGTTTTGTTCAACAAATTTAAGTAGATAACTCATCAGTTGTTTGCATCAGAGCGACAATTTTTGAGATAGTTATTAAAACTGTTTAAAGGTTGTCAAATGTTGTTTCTCGTTGTATATCCTTTAATTCTATAGTTAAATTGATAAATAACGTGTACGAATTTGTTTAACGCATTTGTTTTGGTTACTCGACGTCTCCGTTCTCGTGTAGCCTACATATTGCGTTTTTTTTTAATTTGCTTACCGGGCTAAAGGTTAGCATGCTTAAAATACGTAAGTCGTTTTGTTCAACAAATTTAAGTAGATAACTCATCAGTTGTTTGCATCAGACCGACAATTTTTGATATAGTTATTAAAACGGTTTAAAGTTTGTCAAACGTTGTTTCTCGTTGTATATCCTTTAATTCTATAGTTAAATTGATAAATAACGTGTACGAATTTGTTTAACGCATTTGTTTTGGTTACTCGACGTCTCCGTTCTCGTGTAGCCTACATATTGCGTTTTTTTTAATTTGCTTACCGGGCTAAATGTTAGCATGCTTAAAATACGTAAGTCGTTTTGTTCAACAAATTTGAGTAGATAACTCATCAGTTGTTTGCATCAGAGCGACAATTTTTGAGATAGTTACTAAAACTGTTTAAAGGTTGTCAAATGTTGTTTCTCGTTGTATATCCTTTAATTCTAGAGTTAAATTGATAAATAACGTGTACGAATTTGTTTAACGCATTTGTTTTGGTTACTCGACGTCTCCGTTCTTGTGTAGCCTACATATTGCGTTTTTTTTTTTAATTTGCTTACCGGGCTAAAGGTTAGCATGCTTAAAATACGTAAGTCGTTTTGTTCAACAAATTTAAGTAGATAACTCATCAGTTGTTTGCATCAGAGCGAAAATTTTTGAGATAGTTATTAAAACTGTTTAAAGGTTGTCAAACGTTGTTTCTCGTTGAATATCCTTTAATTCTAGAGTTAAATTGATAAATAACGTGTACGAATTTGTTTAACGCATTTGTTTTGGTTACTCGACGGCTCCGTTCTCGTGTAGCCTACATATTGCGTTTTTTTTAAATTTGCTTACCGGGCTAAAGGTTAGCATGCTTAAAATACGTAAGTCGTTTTGTTCAGCAAATTTAAGTAGATAACTCATCAGTTGTTTGCATCAGAGCGACAATTTTTGAGATAGTTATTAAAACTGTTTAAAGGTTGTCAAACGTTGTTTCTCGTTGTATATCCTTTAATTCTAGAGTTAAATTGATAAATAACGTGTACGAATTTGTTTAACGCATTTGTTTTGGTTACTCGACGTCTCCGTTCTCGTGTAGCCTACATATTGCGTTTTTTTTTTTAATTTGCTTACCGGGCTAAAGGTTAGCATGCTTAAAATACGTAAGTCGTTTTGTTCAACAAATTTAAGTAGATAACTCATCAGTTGTTTGCATCAGAGCGACAATTTTTGAGATAGTTATTAAAACTGTTTAAAGGTTGTCAAACGTTGTTTCTCGTTGTATATCCTTTAATTCTAGAGTTAAATTGATAAATAACGTGTACGAATTTGTTTAACGCATTTGTTTTGGTTACTCGAAGTCTCCGTTCTCGTGTAGCCTACATATTGCGTTTTTTTTTTAATTTGCTTACCGGGCTAAAGGTTAGCATACTTAAAATACGTAAGTCGTTTTGTTCAACAAATTTAAGTAGATAACTCATCAGTTGTTTGCATCAGAGCGACAATTTTTGAGATAGTTATTAAAACTGTTTAAAGGTTGTCAAACGTTGTTTCTCGTTGTATATCCTTTAATTCTAGAGTTAAATTGATAAATAACGTGTACAATTTTGTTTAACGCATTTGTTTTGGTTACTCGACGTCTCCGTTCTCGTGTAGCCTACATATTGCGTTTTTTTTTTAATTTGCTTACCGGGCTAAAGGTTAGCATGCTTAAAATACGTAAGTCGTTTTGTTCAACAAATTTAAGTAGATAACTCATCAGTTGTTTGCATCAGAGCGACAATTTTTGAGATAGTTATTAAAACTGTTTAAAGGTTGTCAAACGTTTTTTCTCGTTGTATATCCTTTAATTCTAGAGCTAAATTTATAAATAACGTGTACGAATTTGTTTAACGCATTTGTTTTGGTTACTCGACGTCTCCGTTCTCGTGTAGCCTACATATTGCGTTTTTTTTTTTAATTTGCTTACCAGGCTAAAGGTTAGCATGCTTAAAATACGTAAGTCGTTTTGTTCAACAAATTTTAGTAGATAAATCCTCAGTTGTTTGCATCAGAGCGACAATTTTTGAGATAGTTATTAAAACTGTTTAAAGGTTGTCAAACGTTGTTTCTCGTTGTATATCCTTTAATTCTAGAGTTAAATTGATAAATAGCGTGTACGAATTTGTTTAACGCATTTGTTTTGGTTACTCGACGTCTCCGTTCTCGTGTAGCCTACATATTGCGTTTTTTTTTAATTTGATTACCAGGCTAAAGGTTAGCATGCTTAAAATACGTAAGTCGTTTTGTTCAACAAATGTTAGTAGATAACTCCTCAGTTGTTTGCATCAGAGCGACAATTTTTGAGATAGTTATTAAAACTGTTTAAAGGTTGTCAAACGTTGTTTCTCGTTGTATATCCTTTAATTCTAGAGTTAAATTGATAAATAACGTGTACGAATTTGCTTAACGCATTTGTTTTGGTTACTCGACGTCTCCGTTCTCGTGTAGCCTACATATTGCGTTTTTTTTTTAATTTGCTTACCGGGCTAAAGGTTAGCATGCTTAAAATACGTAAGTCGTTTTGTTCAACAAATTTTAGTAGATAACTCCTCAGTTGTTTGCATCAGAGCGACAATTTTTGAGATAGTTATTAAAACTGTTTAAAGGTTGTCAAACGTTGTTTCTCGTTGTATATCCTTTAATTCTAGAGTTAAATTGATAAATAACGTGTACGAATTTGTTTAACGCATTTGTTTTGGTTACTCGACGGCTCAGTTCTCGTGTAGCCTACATATTGCGTTTTTTTTTTTAATTTGCTTACCGGGCTAAAGGTTAGCATGCTTAAAATACGTAAGTCGTTTTGTTCAACAAATTTAAGTAGATAACTCATCAGTTGTTTGCATCAGAGCGACAATTTTTGAGATAGTTATTAAAACTGTTTAAAGGTTGTCAAACGTTGTTTCTCGTTGTATATCCTTTAATTCTAGAGTTAAATTGATAAATAACATGTACGAATTTGTTTAACGCATTTGTTTTGGTTACTCGACGGCTCCGTTCTCGTGTAGCCTACATATTGCGTTTTTTTTTTTAATGCGCTTACTGGGCTAAAGGTTAGCATGCTTAAAATACGTAAGTCGTTTTGTTCAACATATTTAAGTAGATAACAACTCAGTTGTTTGCATCAGAGCGACAATTTTTGAGATAGTTATTAAAACTGTTTAAAGGTTGTCAAACGTTGTTTCTCGTTGTATATCCTTTAATTCTAGAGTTAAATTGATAAATAAAGTGTACGAATTTGTTTAACGCATTTGTTTTGGTTACTCGACGGCTCCGGTCTCGTGTAGCCTACATATTGCGTTTTTTTTTTAATTTGCTTACCGGGCTAAAGGTTAGCATGCTTAAAATACGTAAGTCGTTTTGTTCAACAAATTTTAGTAGATAACTCCTCAGTTGTTTGCATCAGAGCGACAATTTTTGAGATATTTATTAAAACTGTTTAAAGGTTGTCAAACGTTGTTTCTCGTTGTATATCCTTTAATCTAGAGTTAAATTGATAAATAACGTGTACGAATTTGTTTAACACATTTGTTTTGGTTACTCGACGGCTCCGTTCTCGTGTAGCCTACATATTGCGTTTTTTTTTTAATTTGCTTACCGGGCTAAAGGTTAGCATGCTTAAAATACGTAAGTCGTTTTGTTCAACAAATTTTAGTAGATAACTCCTCAGTTGTTTGCATCAGAGCGACAATTTTTGAGATAGTTATTAAAACTGTTTAAAGGTTGTCAAACGTTGTTTCTCGTTGTATATCCTTTAATTCTAGAGTTAAATTGATAAATAACGTGTACGAGTTTGTTTAACGCATTTGTTTTGGTTACTCGACGGCTCAGTTCTCGTGTAGCCTACATATTGCGTTTTTTTTTTTAATTTGCTTACCGGGCTAAAGGTTAGCATGCTTAAAATACGTAAGTCGTTTTGTTCAACAAATTTAAGTAGATAACTCATCAGTTGTTTGCATCAGAGCGACAATTTTTGAGATAGTTATTAAAACTGTTTAAAGGTTGTCAAACGTTGTTTCTCGTTGTATATCCTTTAATTCTAGAGTTAAATTGATAAATAACGTGTACGAATTTGTTTAACGCATTTGTTTTGGTTACTCGACGTCTCCGTTCTCGTGTAGCCTACATATTGTGTTTTTTTTTTAATTTGCTTACGGGGCTAAAGGTTAGCATGCTTAAAATACGTAAGTCGTTTTGTTCAACAAATTTAAGTAGATAACTCATCAGTTGTTTGCATCAGAGCGACAATTTTTGAGATAGTTATTAAAACGGTTTAAAGGTTGTCAAACGTTGTTTCTCGTTGTATATCCTTTAATTCTAGAGTTAAATTGATAAATAACGTGTACGAATTTGTTTAACGCATTTGTTTTGGTTACTCGACGTCTCCGTTCTCGTGTAGCCTACATATTGTGTTTTTTTTTTAATTTGCTTACGGGGCTAAAGGTTAGCATGCTTAAAATACGTAAGTCGTTTTGTTCAACAAATTTAAGTAGATAACTCATCAGTTGTTTGCATCAGAGCGACAATTTTTGAGATAGTTATTAAAACTGTTTAAAGGTTGTCAAACGTTGTTTCTCGTTGTATATCCTTTAATTCTAGAGTTAAATTGATAAATAACGTGTACGAATTTGTTTAACGCATTTGTTTTGGTTACTCGACGTCTCCGTTCTCGTGTAGCCTACATATTGCGTTTTTTTTTTAATTTGCTTACCAGGCTAAAGGTTAGCATGCTTAAAATACGTAAGTCGTTTTGTTCAATAAATTTTAGTAGATAACTCCTCAGTTGTTTGCATCAGAGCGACAATTTTTGAGATAGTTATTAAAACTGTTTAAAGGTTGTCAAACGTTGTTTCTCGTTGTATATCCTTTAATTCTAGAGTTAAATTGATAAATAACGTGTACGAATTTGTTTAACGCATTTGTTTTGGTTACTCGACGGCTCCGTTCTCGTGTAGCCTACATATTGCGTTTTTTTTTTAATTTGCTTACCGGGCTAAAGGTTAGCATGCTTAAAATACGTAAGTCGTTTTCTTCAACAAATTTTAGTAGATAACTCCTCAGTTGTTTGCATCAGAGCGACAATTTTTGAGATAGTTATTAAAACTGTTTAAAGGTTGTCAAACGTTGTTTCTCGTTGTATATCCTTTAATTCTAGAGTTAAATTGATAAATAACGTGTACGAATTTGTTTAACGCATTTGTTTTGGTTACTCGACGGCTCAGTTCTCGTGTAGCCTACATATTGCGTTTTTTTTTTTAATTTGCTTACCGGGCTAAAGGTTAGCATGCTTAAAATACGTAAGTCGTTTTGTTCAACAAATTTAAGTAGATAACTCATCAGTTGTTTGCATCAGAGCGACAATTTTTGAGATAGTTATTAAAACTGTTTAAAGGTTGTCAAACGTTGTTTCTCGTTGTATATCCTTTAATTCTAGAGTTAAATTGATAAATAACGTGTACGAATTTGTTTAACGCATTCGTTTTGGTTACTCGACGTCTCCGTTCTCGTGTAGCCTACATATTGCGTTTTTTTTTTAATTTGCTTACCAGGCTAAAGGTTAGCATGCTTAAAATACGTAAGTCGTTTTGTTCAACAAATTTTAGTAGATAACTCCTCAGTTGTTTGCATCAGAGCGACAATTTTTGAGATAGTTATTAAAACTGTTTAAAGGTTGTCAAACGTTGTTTCTCGTTGTATATCCTTTAATTCTAGAGTTAAATTGATAAATAACGTGTACGAATTTGTTTAACGCATTTGTTTTGGTTACTCGACGGCTCCGTTCTCGTGTAGCCTACATATTGCGTTTTTTTTTTTAATTTGCTTACCGGGCTAAAGGTTAGCATGCTTAAAATACGTAAGTCGTTTTGTTCAACAAATTTTAGTAGATAACTCCTCAGTTGTTTGCATCAGAGCGCCAATTTTTGAGATAGTTATTAAAACTGTTTAAAGGTTGTCAAACGTTGTTTCTCGTTGTATATCCTTTAATTCTAGAGTTAAATTGATAAATAACGTGTACGAATTTGTTTAACGCATTTGTTTTGGTTACTCGACGGCTCAGTTCTCGTGTAGCCTACATATTGCGTTTTTTTTTTTAATTTGCTTACCGGGCTAAAGGTTAGCATGCTTAAAATACGTAAGTCGTTTTGTTCAACAAATTTAAGTAGATAACTCATCAGTTGTTTGCATCAGAGCGACAATTTTTGAGATAGTTATTAAAACTGTTTAAAGGTTGTCAAACGTTGTTTCTCTTTGTATATCCTTTAATTCTAGAGTTAAATTGATAAATAACGTGTACGAATTTGTTTAACGCATTTGTTTTGGTTACTCGACGGCTCCGTTCTCGTGTAGCCTACATATTGCGTTTTTTTTTAATGTGCTTACCGGGCTAAAGGTTAGCATGCTTAAAATACGTAAGTCGTTTTGTTCAACAAATTTAAGTAGATAACAACTCAGTTGTTTGCATCAGAGCGACAATTTTTGAGATAGTTATTAAAACTGTTTAAAGGTTGTCAAACGTTGTTTCTCGTTGTATATCCTTTAATTCTAGAGTTAAATTGATAAATAAAGGTAAGAATTTGTTTAACGCATTTGTTTTGGTTACTCGACGGCTCCGTTCTCGTGTAGCCTACATATTGCGTTTTTTTTTTAATTTGCTTACCGGGCTAAAGGTTAGCATGCTTAAAATACGTAAGTCGTTTTGTTCAACAAATTTTAGTAGATAACTCCTCAGTTGTTTGCATCAGAGCGACAATTTTTGAGATAGTTATTAAAACTGACAAACAAACCTTTAAAGGTTGTCAAACGTTGTTTCTCGTTGTATATCCTTTAATTCTAGAGTTAAATTGATAAATAACGTGTACGAATTTGTTTAACGCATTTGTTTTGGTTACTCGACGGCTCCGTTCTCGTGTAGCCTACATATTGCGTTTTTTTTTTTTAATTTGCTTACCGGGCTAAAGGTTAGCATGCTTAAAATACGTAAGTCGTTTTGTTCAACAAATTTTAGTAGATAACTCCTCAGTTGTTTGCATCAGAGCGACAATTTTTGAGATAGTTATTAAAACTGTTTAAAGGTTGTCAAATGTTGTTTCTCGTTGTATATCCTTTAATTCTAGAGTTAAATTGATAAATAACGTGTTCGAATTTGTTTAACGCATTTGTTTTGGTTACTCGACGGCTCAGTTCTCGTGTAGCCTAAATATTGCGTTTTTTTTTTTAATTTGCTTACCGGGCTAAAGGTTAGCATGCTTAAAATACGTAAGTCGTTTTGTTCAACAAATTTAAGTACATAACTCATCAGTTGTTTGCATCAGAGCGACAATTTTTGAGATAGTTATTAAAACTGTTTAAAGGTTGTCAAACGTTGTTTCTCGTTGTATATCCTTTAATTCTAGAGTTAAATTGATAAATAACGTGTACGAATTTGTTTAACGCATTTGTTTTGGTTACTCGACGGCTCCGTTCTCGTGTAGCCTACATATTGCGTTTTTTTTTTTAATGTGCTTACCGGGCTAAAGGTTAGCATGCTTAAAATACGTAAGTCGTTTTGTTCAACAAATTTAAGTAGATAACAACTCAGTTGTTTGCATCAGAGCGACAATTTTTGAGATAGTTATTAAAACTGTTTAAAGGTTGTCAAACGTTGTTTCTCGTTGTATATCCTTTAATTCTAGAGTTAAATTGATAAATAAAGTGTACGAATTTGTTTAACGCATTTGTTTTGGTTACTCGATGGCTCGGTTCTCGTGTAGCCTACATATTGCGTTTTTTTTTTAATTTGCTTACCGGGCTAAAGGTTAGCATGCTTAAAATACGTAAGTCGTTTTGTTCAACAAATTTAAGTAGATAACTCATCAGTTATTTGCATCAGAGCGACAATTTTTGAGATAGTTACTAAAACTGTTTAAAGGTTGTCAAACGTAGTTTCTCGTTGTATATCCTTTAATTCTAGAGTTAAATTGATAAATAACGTGTACGAATTTGTTTAACGCATTTGTTTTGGTTACTCGACGGCTCAGTTCTCGTGTAGCCTACATATTGCGTTTTTTTTTTTAATTTGCTTACCGGGCTAAAGGTTAGCATGCTTAAAATACGTAAGTCGTTTTGTTCAACAAATTTAAGTAGATAACTTCTCAGTTGTTTGCATCAGAGCGACAATTTTTGAGATAGTTATTAAAACTGTTTAAAGGTTCTCAAACGTTGTTTCTCGTTGTATATCCTTTAATTCTAGAGTTAAATTGATAAATAACGCGTACGAATTTGTTTTGGTTACTCGACGGCTCAGTTCTCGTGTAGCCTACATATTGCGTTTTTTTTTAATTTGCTTACCGGGCTAAAGGTTAGCATGCTTAAAATACGTAAGTCGTTTTGTTCAACAAATTTAAGTAGATAACTCCTCAGTTGTTTGCATCAGAGCAACAATTTTTGAGATAGTTATTAAAACTGTTTAAAGGTTGTCAAACGTTGTTTCTCGTTGTATATCCTTTAATTCTAGAGTTAAATTGATAAATAACGTGTACGAATTTGTTTAACGCATTTGTTTTGGTTACTCGACGTCTCCGTTCTCATGTAGCCTACATATTGCGTTTTTTTTTTTAATTTGCTTACCGGGCTAAAGGTTAGCATGCTTAAAATACGTAAGTCGTTTTGTTCAACAAATTTGAGTAGATAACTCATCAGTTGTTTGCATCAGAGCGACAATTTTTGAGATAGTTATTAAAACTGTTTAAAGGTTGTCAAACGTTGTTTCTCGTTGTATATCCTTTAATTCTAGAGTTAAATTGATAAATAACGTGTACGAATTTGTTTAACGCATTTGTTTTGGTTACTCGACGTCTCCGTTCTCGTGTAGCCTACATATTGCGTTTTTTTTTTTAATTTGCTTACCGGGCTAAAGGTTAGCATGCTTAAAATACGTAAGTCGTTTTGTTCAACAAATTTAAGTAGATAACTCATCAGTTGTTTGCATCAGAGCGATAATTTTTGAGATAGTTATTAAAACTGTTTAAAGGTTGTCAAACGTTGTTTCTCGTTGTATATCCTTTAATTCTAGACTTAAATTGATAAATAACGTGTACGAATTTGTTTAACGCATTTGTTTTGGTTACTCGACGTCTCCGTTCTCGTGTAGCCTACATATTGCGTTTTTTTTTTTAATTTGCTTACCGCGCTAAAGGTTAGCATGCTTAAAATACGTAAGTCGTTTTGTTCAACAAATTTAAGTAGATAACTCATCAGTTGTTTGCATCAGAGCGATAATTTTTGAGATAGTTATTAAAACTGTTTAAAGGTTGTCAAACGTTGTTTCTCGTTGTATATCCTTCAATTCTAGAGTTAAATTGATAAATAACGTGTACGAATTTGTTTAACGCATTTGTTTTGGTTACTCGACATCTCCGTTCTCGTGTAGCCTACATATTGCGTTTTTTTTTTAATTTGCTTACCGGGCTAAAGGTTAGCATGCTTCAAATACGTAAGTCGTTTTGTTCAACAAATTTAAGTAGATAACTCATCAGTTGTTTGCATCAGAGCGATAATTTTTGAGATAGTTATTAAAACTGTTTAAAGGTTGTCAAACGTTGTTTCTCGTTGTATATCCTTCAATTCTAGAGTTAAATTGATAAATAACGTGTACGAATTTGTTTAACGCATTTGTTTTGGTTACTCGACATCTCCGTTCTCGTGTAGCCTACATATTGCGTTTTTTTTTTTAATTTGCTCACCGGGCTAAAGGTTAGCATGTTTAAAATACGTAAGTCGTTTTGTTCATCAAATTTAAGTAGATAACTCATCAGTTGTTTGCATCAGAGCGACAGTTTTTGAGATAGTTATTAAAACTATTTAAAGGTTGTCAAACGTTGTTTCTCGTTGTATATCCTTTAATTCTAGAGTTAAATTGATAAATAACGTGTACGAATTTGTTTAACGCATTTGTTTTGGTTACTCGACGTCTCCGTTCTCGTGTAGCCTACATATTGCGTTTTTTATTTAATTTGCTTACCGGGCTAAAGGTTAGCATGTTTAAAATACGTAAGTCGTTTTGTTCATCAAATTTAAGTAGATAACTCATCAGTTGTTTGCATCAGAGCGAACATTTTTGAGATAGTTATTAAAACTGTTTAAAGGTTGTCAAACGTTGTTTCTCGTTGTATATCCTTTAATTCTAGAGTTAGATTGATAAATAACGTGTACGAATTTGTTTAACGCATTTGTTTTGGTTACTCGACGTCTCCGTTCTCGTTTAGCCTACATATTGCGTTTTTTTTAAATTTGCTTACCGGGCTAAAGGTTAGCATGCTTAAAATACGTAAGTCGTTTTGTTCAACAAATTTAAGTAGATAACTCATCAGTTGTTTGCATCAGAGCGATAATTTTTGAGATAGTTATTAAAACTGTTTAAAGGTTGTCAAACGTTGTTTCTCCTTGTATATCCTTTAATTCTAGAGTTAAATTGATAAATAACGTGTAAGAATTTGTTTACCGCATTGGTTTTGGTTACTCGACGTCTCCGTTCTCGTGTAGCCTACATATTGCGTTTTTTTTTTAATTTGCTTACCGGGCTAAAGGTTAGCATGCTTAAAATACGTAAGTCGTTTTGTTCAACAAATTTAAGTAGATAACTCATCAGTTGTTTGCATCAGAGCGACAATTTTTGAGATAGTTATTAAAACTGTTTAAAGGTTGTCAAACGTTGTTTCTCGTTGTATATCCTTTAATTCTAGAGTTAAATTGATAAATAACGTGTACGAATTTGTTTAATGCATTTGTTTTGGTTACTCGACGTCTCCGTTCTCGTGTAGCCTACATATTGCGTTTTTTTTTTAATTTGCTTACCGGGCTAAAGGTTAGCATGCTTAAAATACGTAAGTCGTTTTGTTCAACAAATTTAAGTAGATAACTCATCAGTTGTTTGCATCAGAGCGACAATTTTTGAGATAGTTATTAAAACTGTTTAAAGGTTGTCAAACGTTGTTTCTCGTTGTATATCCTTTAATTCTAGAGTTAAATTGATAAATATCGTGTACGAATTTGTTTAACGCATTTGTTTTGGTTACTCTACGTCTCCGTTCTCGTGTAGCCTACATATTGCGTTTTTTTTTTTAATTTGCTTACCGGGCTAAAGGTGAGCATGTTTAAAATACGTAAGTCGTTTTGTTCATCAAATTTAAGTAGATAACTCATCAGTTGTTTGCATCAGAGCGACAATTTTTGAGATAGTTATTAAAACTGATTAAAGGTTGTCAAACGTTGTTTCTCGTTGTATATCCTTTAATTCTAGAGTTAAATTGATAAATAACGTGTACGAATTTGTTTAACGCATTTGTTTTGGTTACTCGACGTCTCCGTTCTCGTGTAGCCTACATATTGCGTTTTTTTTTTAATTTGCTTACCGGGCTAAAGGTTACCATGCTTAAAATACGTAAGTCGTTTTGTTCAACAAATTTAAGTAGATAACTCATCAGTTGTTTGCATCAGAGCGATAATTTTTGAGATAGTTATTAAAACTGTTTAAAGGTTGTCAAACGTTGTTTCTCGTTGTATATCCTTTAATTCTAGAGTTAAATTGATAAATAACGTGTACGAATTTGTTTAACGCATTTGTTTTGGTTACTCGACGTCTCCGTTCTCGTGTAGCCTACATATTGCGTTTTTTTTTTAATTTGCTTACCGGGATAAAGGTTAGTATGTTTAAAATACGTAAGTCGTTTTGTTCATCAAATTTAAGTAGATAACTCATCAGTTGTTTGCATCAGAGCGACAATTTTTGAGATAGTTATTAAAACTGTTTAAAGGTTGTCAAACGTTGTTTCTCGTTGTATATCCTTTAATTCTAGAGTTAAATTGATAAATAACGTGTACGAATTTGTTTAACGCATTTGTTTTGGTTACTCGACGTCTCCGTTCTCGTGTAGCCTACATATTGCGTTTTTTTTTTAATTTGCTTACCGGGCTAAAGGTTAGCATGTTTAAAATACGTAAGTCGCTTTGTTCAACAAATTTGAGTAGATAACTCAGCAGTTGTTTGCATCAGAGCGACAATTTTTGAGATAGTTATTAAAACTGTTTAAAGGTTGTCAAACGTTGTTTCTCGTTGTATATCCTTTAATTCTAGAGTTAAATTGATAAATAACGTGTACGAATTTGTTTAACGCATTTGTTTTGGTTACTCGACATCTCCATTCTCGTGTAGCCTACATATTGCGTTTTTTTTTAATTTGCTTACCGCGCTAAAGGTTAGCATGCTTAAAATACGTAAGTCGTTTTGTTCAACAAATTTAAGTAGATAACTCATCAGTTGTTTGCATCAGAGCGACAATTTTTGAGATAGTTATTAAAACTGTTTAAAGGTTGTCAAACGTTGTTTCTCGTTGTATATCTTTTAATTCTAGAGTTAAATTGATAAATAACGTATACGAATTTGTTTAACGCATTTGTTTTGGTTACTCGAAGTCTCCGTTCTCGTGTAGCCTACATATTGCGTTTTTTTTTTTTAATTTGCTTACCGGGCTAAAGGTTAGCATGTTTAAAATACGTAAGTCGTTTTGTTCAACAAATTTGAGTAGATAACTCAGCAGTTGTTTGCATCAGAGCGACAATTTTTGAGATAGTTATTAAAACTGTTTAAAGGTTGTCAAACGTTGTTTCTCGTTGTATATCCTTTAATTCTAGAGTTAAATTGATAAATAACGTGTACGAATTTGTTTAACGCATTTGTTTTGGTTACTCGACGTCTCCGTTCTCGTGTAGCCTACATATTGCGTTTTTTTTTTAATTTGCTTACCGGGCTAAAGGTTAGCATGTTTAAAATACGTAAGTCGTTTTGTTCATCAAATTTAAGTAGATAACTCATCGGTTGTTTGCATCAGAGCGACAATTTTTGAGATAGTTATTAAAACTGTTTAAAGGTTGTCAAACGTTGTTTCTCGTTGTATATCCTTTAATTCTAGAGTTAAATTGATAAATAACGTGTACGAATTTGTTTAACGCATTTGTTTTGGTTACTCGACGTCTCCGTTCTCGTGTAGCCTACATATTGCGTTTTTTTTTTTAATTTGCTTACCGGGCTAAAGGTTAGCATGTTTAAAATACGTAAGTCGTTTTGTTCAACAAATTTGAGTAGATAACTCAGCAGTTGTTTGCATCAGAGCGACAATTTTTGAGATAGTTATTAAAACTGTTTAAAGGTTGTCAAACGTTGTTTCTCGTTGTATATCCTTTAATTCTAGAGTTAAATTGATAAATAACGTGTACGAATTTGTTTAACGCATTTGTTTTGGTTACTCGACATCTCCGTTCTTGTGTAGCCTACATATTGCGTTTTTTTTTAATTTGCTTACCGCGCTAAAGGTTAGCATGCTTAAAATACGTAAGTCGTTTTGTTCAACAAATTTAAGTAGATAACTCATCTGTTGTTTGCATCAGAGCGATAATTTTTGAGATAGTTATTAAAACTGTTTAAAGGTTGTCAAACGTTGTTTCTCGTTGTATATCCTTTAATTCTAGAGTTAAATTGATAAATAACGTGTACGAATTTGTTTAACGCATTTTTTTTGGTTACTCGACGTCTCCGTTCTCGTGTAGCCTACATATTGCGTTTTTTTTTTTAATTTGCTTACCGGGCTAAAGGTTAGCATGTTTAAAATACGTAAGTCGTTTTGTTCAACAAATTTGAGTAGATAACTCAGCAGTTGTTTGCATCAGAGCGACAATTTTTGAGATAGTTATTAAAACTGTTTAAAGGTTGTCAAACGTTGTTTCTCGTTGCATATCCTTTAATTCTAGAGTTAAATTGATAAATAACGTGTACGAATTTGTTTAACGCATTTGTTTTGGTTACTCGACGTCTCCGTTCTCGTGTAGCCTACATATTGCGTTTTTTTTAATTTGCTTACCGGGCTAAAGTTAGCATGTTTAAAATACGTAAGTCGTTTTGTTCAACAAATTTGAGTAGATAACTCATCAGTTGTTTGCATCAGAGCGACAATTTTTGAGATAGTTATTAAAACTGTTTAAAGGTTGTCAAACGTTGTTTCTCGTTGTATATCATTTAATTCTAGAGTTAAATTGATAAATAACGTGTATGAATTTGTTTAACGCATTTGTTTTGGTTACTCGACGTCTCCGTTCTCGTGTAGCCTACATATTGCGTTTTTTTTTTTAATTTGCTTACCGGGCTAAAGGTTAACATGTTTAAAATACGTAAGTCGTTTTGTTCAACCAATTTGAGTAGATAACTCATCAGTTGTTTGCATCAGAGCGACAATTTTTGAGATAGTTATTAAAACTGTTTAAAGGTTGTCAAACGTTGTTTCTCGTTGTATATCCTTTAATTCTAGAGTTAAATTGATAAATAACTTGTACGAATTTGTTTAACGCATTTGTGATGGTTACTCGACGTCTCCGTTCTCGTGTAGCCTACATATTGCGTTTTTTTTTTTAAATTTGCTTACCGGGCTAAAGGTTAGCATGCTTAAAATACGTAAGTCGTTTTGTTCAACAAATTTAAGTAGATAACTCATCAGTTGTTTGCATCAGAGCGATAATTTTTGAGATAGTTATTAAAACTGTTTAAAGGTTGTCAAACGTTGTTTCTCGTTGTATATCCTTCAATTCTAGAGTTAAATTGATAAATAATGTGTACGAATTTGTTTAACGCATTTGTTTTGGTTACTCGACATCTCCGTTCTCGTGTAGCCTACATATTGCGTTTTTTTTTTTTAATTTGCTTACCGGGCTAAAGGTTAGCATGCTTCAAATACGTAAGTCGTTTTGTTCAACAAATTTAAGTAGATAACTCATCAGTTGTTTGCATCAGAGCGACAATTTTTGAGATAGTTATTAAAACTGTTTAAAGGTTGTCAAACGTTGTTTCTCGTTGTATATCCTTTAATTCTAGAGTTAAATTGATAAATAACGTGTACGAATTTGTTTAACGCATTTGTTTTGGTTACTCGACGTCTCCGTTCTCGTGTAGCCTACATATTGCGTTTTTTTTTTTAATTTGCTCACCGGGCTAAAGGTTAGCATGTTTAAAATACGTAAGTCGTTTTGTTCATCAAATTTAAGTAGATAACTCATCAGTTGTTTGCATCAGAGCGACAGTTTTTGAGATAGTTATTAAAACTATTTAAAGGTTGTCAAACGTTGTTTCTCGTTGTATATCCTTTAATTCTAGAGTTAAATTGATAAATAACGTGTACGAATTTGTTTAACGCATTTGTTTTGGTTACTCGACGTCTCCGTTCTCGTGTAGCCTACATATTGCGTTTTTTTTTTAATTTGCTTACCGGGCTAAAGGTTAGCATGTTTAAAATACGTAAGTCGTTTTGCTCAACCAATTTGAGTTGATAACTCATCAGTTGTTTGCATCAGAGCGACAATTTTTGAGATAGTTATTAAAACTGTTTAAAGGTTGTCAAACGTTGTTTCTCGTTGTATATCCTTTAATTCTAGAGTTAAATTGATAAATAACTTGTACGAATTTGTTTAACGCATTTGTGATGGTTACTCGACGTCTCCGTTCTCGTGTAGCCTACATATTGCGTTTTTTTTTTTAATTTGCTTACCGGGCTAAAGGTTAGCATGCTTAAAATACGTAAGTCGTTTTGTTCAACAAATTTAAGTAGATAACTCATCAGTTGTTTGCATCAGAGCGACAATTTTTGAGATAGTTATTAAAACTGTTTAAAGGTTGTCAAACGTTGTTTCTCGTTGTATATCCTTTAATTCTAGAGTTAAATTGATAAATAACGTGTACGAATTTGTTTAACGCATTTGTTTTGGTTACTCGACGTCTCCGTTCTCGTGTAGCCTACATATTGCGTTTTTTTTTTAATTTGCTTACCGGGCTAAAGGTTAGCATGCTTAAAATACGTAAGTCGTTTTGTTCAACAAATTTAAGTAGATAACTCATCAGTTGTTTGCATCAGAGCGACAATTTTTGAGATAGTTATTAAAACTGTTTAAAGGTTGTCAAACGTTGTTTCTCGTTGTATATCCTTTAATTCTAGAGTTAAATTGATAAATAACGTGTACGAATTTGTTTAACGCATTTGTTTTGGTTACTCGACGTCTCCGTTCTCGTGTAGCCTACATATTGCGTTTTTTTTTTAATTTGCTCACCGGGCTAAAGGTTAGCATGTTTAAAATACGTAAGTCGTTTTGTTCATCAAATTTAAGTAGATAACTCATCAGTTGTTTGCATCAGAGCGACAGTTTTTGAGATAGTTATTAAAACTATTTAAAGGTTGTCAAACGTTGTTTCTCGTTGTATATCCTTTAATTCTAGAGTTAAATTGATAAATAACGTGTACGAATTTGTTTAACGCATTTGTTTTGGTTACTCGACGTCTCCGTTCTCGTGTAGCCTACATATTGCGTTTTTTTTTTAATTTGCTTACCGGGCTAAAGGTTACCATGCTTAAAATACGTAAGTCGTTTTGTTCAACAAATTTAAGTAGATAACTCATCAGTTGTTTGCATCAGAGCGATAATTTTTGAGATAGTTATTAAAACTGTTTAAAGGTTGTCAAACGTTGTTTCTCGTTGTATATCCTTTAATTCTAGAGTTAAATTGATAAATAACGTGTACGAATTTGTTTAACGCATTTGTTTTGGTTACTCGCGTCTCCGTTCTCGTGTAGCCTACATATTGCGTTTTTTTTTTAATTTGCTTACCGGGCTAAAGGTTAGCATGTTTAAAATACGTAAGTCGTTTTGTTCATCAAATTTAAGTAGATAACTCATCAGTTGTTTGCATCAGAGCGACAATTTTTGAGATAGTTATTAAAACTGTTTAAAGGTTGTCAAACGTTGTTTCTCGTTGTATATCCTTTAATTCTAGAGTTAAATTTATAAATAACGTGTACGAATTTGTTTAACGCATTTGTTTTGGTTACTCGACGTCTCCGTTCTCGTGTAGCCTACATATTGCGTTTTTTTTTTTAATTTGCTTACCGGGCTAAAGGTTAGCATGTTTAAAATACGTAAGTCGCTTTGTTCAACAAATTTGAGTAGATAACTCAGCAGTTGTTTGCATCAGAGCGACAATTTTTGAGATAGTTATTAAAACTGTTTAAAGGTTGTCAAACGTTGTTTTTCGTTGTATATCCTTTAATTCTAGAGTTAAATTGATAAATAACGTGTACGAATTTGTTTAACGCATTTGTTTTGGTTACTCGACATCTCCGTTCTCGTGTAGCCTACATATTGCGTTTTTTTTTAATTTGCTTACCGCGCTAAAGGTTAGCATGCTTAAAATACGTAAGTCGTTTTGTTCAACAAATTTAAGTAGATAACTCATCAGTTGTTTGCATCAGAGCGACAATTTTTGAGATAGTTATTAAAACTGTTTAAAGGTTGTCAAACGTTGTTTCTCGTTGTATATCTTTTAATTCTAGAGTTAAATTGATAAATAACGTATACGAATTTGTTTAACGCATTTGTTTTGGTTACTCGACGTCTCCGTTCTCGTGTAGCCTACATATTGCGTTTTTTTTTTTAATTTGCTTACCGGGCTAAAGGTTAGCATGCTTAAAATACGTAAGTCGTTTTGTTCAACAAATTTAAGTAGATAACTCATCAGTTGTTTGCATCAGAGCGATAATTTTTGAGATAGTTATTAAAACTGTTTAAAGGTTGTCAAACGTTGTTTCTCGTTGTATATCCTTTAATTCTAGAGTTAAATTGATAAATAACGTGTACGAATTTGTTTAACGCATTTGTTTTGGTTACTCGACGTCTCCGTTCTCGTGTAGCCTACATATTGCGTTTTTTTTTTTAATTTGCTTACCGGGCTAAAGGTTAGCATGTTTAAAATACGTAAGTCGTTTTGTTCAACAAATTTGAGTAGATAACTCAGCAGTTGTTTGCATCAGAGCGACAATTTTTGAGATAGTTATTAAAACTGTTTAAAGGTTGTCAAACGTTGTTTCTCGTTGTATATCCTTTAATTCTAGAGTTAAATTGATAAATAACGTGTACGAATTTGTTTAACGCATTTGTTTTGGTTACTCGACGTCTCCGTTCTCGTGTAGCCTACATATTGCGTTTTTTTTTTTAATTTGCTTACCGGGCTAAAGGTTAGCATGTTTAAAATACGTAAGTCGTTTTGTTCATCAAATTTAAGTAGATAACTCATCAGTTGTTTGCATCAGAGCGACAATTTTTGAGATAGTTATTAAAACTGTTTAAAGGTTGTCAAACGTTGTTTCTCGTTGTATATCCTTTAATTCTAGAGTTAAATTGATAAATAACGTGTACGAATTTGTTTAACGCATTTGTTTTGGTTACTCGACGTCTCCGTTCTCGTGTAGCCTACATATTGCGTTTTTTTTTTAATTTGCTTACCGGGCTAAAGGTTAGCATGTTTAAAATACGTATGTCGTTTTGTTCAACAAATTTGAGTAGATAACTCAGCAGTTGTTTGCATCAGAGCGACAATTTTTGAGATAGTTATTAAAACTGTTTAAAGGTTGTCAAACGTTGTTTCTCGTTGTATATCCTTTAATTCTAGAGTTAAATTGATAAATAACGTGTACGAATTTGTTTAACGCATTTGTTTTGGTTACTCGACATCTCCGTTCTCGTGTAGCCAACATATTGCGTTTTTTTTTAATTTGCTTACCGCGCTAAAGGTTAGCATGCTTAAAATACGTAAGTCGTTTTGTTCAACAAATTTAAGTAGATAACTCATCAGTTGTTTGCATCAGAGCGACAATTTTTGAGATAGTTATTAAAACTGTTTAAAGGTTGTCAAACGTTGTTTCTCGTTGTATATCCTTTAATTCTAGAGTTAAATTCATAAATAACGTGTACGAATTTGTTTAACGCATTTGTTTTGGTTACTCGACGTCTCCGTTCTCGTGTAGCCTACATATTGCGTTTTTTTTTTAATTTGCTTACCGGGCTAAAGGTTAGCATGTTTAAAATACGTAAGTCGTTTTGTTCAACAAATTTGAGTAGATAACTCATCAGTTGTTTGCATCAGAGCGACAATTTTTGAGATAGTTATTAAAACTGTTTAAAGGTTGTCAAACGTTGTTTCTCGTTGTATATCCTTTAATTCTAGAGTTAAATTGATAAATAACGTGTACGAATTTGTTTAACGCATTTGTTTTGGTTACTCAACGTCTCCGTTCTCGTGTAGCCTACATATTGCGTTTTTTTTTTAATTTGCTTACCGGGCTAAAGGTTAGCATGCTTAAAATACGTAAGTCGTTTTGTTCAACAAATTTAAGTAGATAACTCAACAGTTGTTTGCATCAGAGCGATAATTTTTGAGATAGTTATTAAAACTGTTTAAAGGTTGTCAAACGTTGTTTCTCGTTGTATATCCTTTAATTCTAGAGTTAAATTGATAAATAACGTGTACGAATTTGTTTAACGTATTTGTTTTGGTTACTCGACGTCTCCGTTCTCGTGTAGCCTACATATTGCGTTTTTTTTTAATTTGCTTACCGGGCTAAAGGTTAGCATGTTTAAAATACGTAAGTCGTTTTGTTCAACAAATTTAAATAGATAACTCATCAGTTGTTTGCATCAGAGCGACAATTTTTGAGATAGTTATTAAAACTGTTTAAAGGTTGTCAAACGTTGTTTCTCGTTGTATATCCTTTAATTCTAGAGTTAAATTTATAAATAACGTGTACGAATTTGTTTAACCCATTTGTTTTGGTTACTCGACGTCTCCGTTCTCGTGTAGCCTACATATTGCGTTTTTTTTTTTTAATTTGCTTACCGGGCTAAAGGTTAGCATGCTTAAAATACGTAAGTCGTTTTGTTCAACAAATTTAAGTAGATAACTCATCAGTTGTTTGCATCAGAGCGACAATTTTTGAGATAGTTATTAAAACTGTTTAAAAGTTGTCAAACGTTGTTTCTCGTTGTATATCCTTTAATTCTAGAGTTAAATTTATAAATAACGTGTACGAATTTGTTTAACGCATTTGTTTTGGTTACTCGACGTCTCCGTTCTCGTGTAGCCTACATATTGCTTTTTTTTTTAATTTGCTTACCGGGCTAAAGGTTAGCATATTTAAAATACGTAAGTCGTTTTGTTCATCAAATTTAAGTAGATAACTCATCAGTTGTTTGCATCAGAGCGACAATTTTTGAGATAGTTATTAAAACTGTTTAAAGGTTGTCAAACGTTGTTTCTCGTTGTATATCCTTTAATTCTAGAGTTAAATTGATAAATAACGTGTACGAATTTGTTTATCGTATTTGTTTTGGTTACTCGACGTCTCCGTTCTCGTGTAGCCTACATATTGCGTTTTTTTTTAATTTGCTTACCGGGCTAAAGGTTAGCATGCTTAAAATACTTAAGTCGTTTTGTTCAACAAATTTAAGTAGATAACTCATCAGTTGTTTGCATCAGAGCGATAATTTTTGAGATAGTTATTAAAACTGTTTAAAGGTTGTCAAACGTTGTTTCTCGTTGTATATCCTTTAATTCTAGAGCTAAATTGCTAAATAACGTGTACGAATTTGTTTAACGCATTTGTTTTGGTTACTCGACGTCTCCGTTCTCGTGTAGCCTACATATTGCGTTTTTTTTTTTAATTTGCTTACCGGGCTAAAGGTTAGCATGTTTAAAATACGTAAGTCGTTTTGTTCAAATTTAAGTAGATAACTCATCAGTTGTTTTCATCAGAGCGACAATTTTTGAGATAGTTATTAAAACTGTTTAAAGGTTGTCAAACGTTTTTTTCTCGTTGTATATCCTTTAATTCTAGAGTTAAATTGATAAATAACGTGTACGAATTTGTTTAACGCATTTGTTTTGGTTACTCGACGTCTCCGTTCTCGTGTAGCCTACATATTGCGTTTTTTTTTTAATTTGCTTACCGGGCTAAAGGTTAGCATGTTTAAAATACGTAAGTCGTTTTGTTCAACAAATTTAAGTAGATAACTCATCAGTTGTTTCCATCAGAGCGACAATTTTTGAGATAGTTATTAAAACTGTTTAAAGGTTGTCAAACGTTGTTTCTCGTTGTATATCCTTTAATTCTAGAGTTAAATTGATAAATAACGTGTACGAATTTGTTTAACGCATTTGTTTTGGTTACTCGACGTCTCCGTTCTCGTGTAGCCTACATATTGGGTTTTTTTTTTAATTTGCTTACCGGGCTAAAGGTTAGCATGCTTAAATTACGTAAGTCGTTTTGTTCAACAAATTTAAGTAGATAACTCATCAGTTGTTTGCATCAGAGCGACAATTTTTGAGATAGTTATTAAAACTGTTTAAAGGTTGTCAAACGTTGTTTCTCGTTGTATATCCTTTAATTCTAGAGTTAAATTGATAAATAACGTGTACGAATTTGTTTAACGCATTTGTTTTGGTTACTCGACGTCTCTGTTCTCGTGTAGCCTACATATTGCGTTTTTTTTTTTTTAATTTGCTTACCGGGCTAAAGGTTAGCATGTTTAAAATACGTAAGTCGTTTTGTTCAACAAATTTAAGTAGATAACTCATCAGTTGTTTCCATCAGAGCGACAATTTTTGAGATAGTTATTAAAACTGTTTAAAGGTTGTCAAACGTTGTTTCTCGTTGTATATCCTTTAATTCTAGAGTTAAATTGATAAATAACGTGTACGAATTTGTTTAACGCATTTGTTTTGGTTACTCGACGTCTCCGTTCTCGTGTAGCCTACATATTGCGTTTTTTTTTTTAATTTGCTTACCGGGCTAAAGGTTAGCATGTTTAAAATACGTAAGTCGTTTTGTTCATCAAATTTAAGTAGATAACTCATCAGTTGTTTGCATCAGAGCGACAATTTTTGAGATAGTTATTAAAACTGTTTAAAGGTTGTCAAACGTTGTTTCTCGTTGTATATCCTTTAATTCTAGAGTTAAATTGATAAATAACGTGTACGAATTTGTTTAACGCATTTGTTTTGGTTACTCGACGTCTCCGTTCTCGTGTAGCCTACATATTGCGTTTTTTTTTTTTAATTTGCTTACCGGGCTAAAGGTTAGCATGTTTAAAATAAGTAAGTCGTTTTGTTCAACAAATTTAAGTAGATAACTCATCAGTTGTTTGCATCAGAGCGACAATTTTTGAGATAGTTATTAAAACTGTTTAAAGGTTGTCAAACGTTGTTTCTCGTTGTATATCCTTTAATTCTAGAGTTAAATTCATAAATAACGTGTACGAATTTGTTTAACGCATTTGTTTTGGTTACTCGACGTCTCCGTTCTCGTGTAGCCTACATATTGCGTTTTTTTTTTTAATTTGCTTACCGGGCTAAAGGTTAGCATGTTTAAAATACGTAAGTCGTTTTGTTCATCAAATTTAAGTAGATAACTCATCAGTTGTTTGCATCAGAGCGACAATTTTTGAGATAGTTATTAAAACTGTTTAAAGGTTGTCAAACGTTGTTTCTCGTTGTATATCCTTTAATTCTAGAGTTAAATTGATAAATAACGTGTACGAATTTGTTTAACGCATTTGTTTTGGTTACTCGACGTCTCTGTTCTCGTGTAGCCTACATATTGCGTTTTTTTTTTTTTAATTTGCTTACCGGGCTAAAGGTTAGCATGTTTAAAATACGTAAGTCGTTTTGTTCATCAAATTTAAGTAGATAACTCATCAGTTGTTTGCATCAGAGCGACAATTTTTGAGATAGTTATTAAAACTGTTTAAAGGTTGTCAAACGTTGTTTCTCGTTGTATATCCTTTAATTCTAGAGTTAAATTGATAAATAACGTGTACGAATTTGTTTAACGCATTTGTTTTGGTTACTCGACGTCTCCGTTCTCGTGTAGCCTACATATTGCGTTTTTTTTTTTAATTTGCTTACCGGGCTAAAGGTTAGCATGTTTAAAATACGCAAGTCGTTTTGTTCAACAAATTTAAGTAGATAACTCATCAGTTGTTTCATTCAGAGCGACAATTTTTGAGATAGTTATTAAAACTGTTTATAGGTTGTCAAACGTTGTTTCTCGTTGTATATCCTTTAATTCTAGAGTTAAATTGATAAATAACGTGTACGAATTTGTTTAACGCATTTGTTTTGGTTACTCGACGTCTCCGTTCTCGTGTAGCCTACATATTGCGTTTTTTTTTTAATTTGCTTACCGGGCTAAAGGTTAGCATGTTTAAAATACGTAAGTCGTTTTGTTCAACAAATTTGAGTAGATAACTAAGCAGTTGTTTGCATCAGAGCGACAATTTTTGAGATAGTTATTAAAACTGATTAAAGGTTGTCAAACGTCGTTTCTCGTTGTATATCCTTTAATTCTAGAGTTAAATTGATAAATAACGTGTACGAATTTGTTTAACGCATTTGTTTTGGTTACTCGACGTCTCCGTTCTCGTGTAGCCTACATATTGCGTTTTTTTTTTAATTTGCTTACCGGGCTAAAGGTTAGCATGCTTAAAATACGTAAGTCGTTTTGTTCAACAAATTTGAGTAGATAACTCATCAGTTGTTTGCATCAGAGCGACAATTTTTGAAATAGTTATTAAAACTGTTTAAAGGTTGTCAAACGTTGTTTCTCGTTGTATATCCTTTAATTCTAGAGTTAAATTGATAAATAACGTGTACGAATTTGTTTAACGTATTTGTTTTGGTTACTCGACGTCTCCGTTCTCGTGTAGCCTACATATTGCGTTTTTTTTTGTAATTTGCTTACCGGGCTAAAGGTTAGCATGTTTAAAATACGTAAGTGGTTTTGTTCAACAAATTTAAGTAGATAACTCATCAGTTGTTTGCATCAGAGCGACAATTGTTGAGATAGTTATTAAAACTGTTTAAAGGTTGTCAAACGTTGTTTCTCGTTGTATATCCTTTAATTCTAGAGTTAAATTGATAAATAACGTGTACGAATTTGTTTAACGCATTTGTTTTGGTTACTCGACGTCTCCGTTCTCGTGTAGCCTACATATTGCGTTTTTTTTTTAATTTGCTTACCGGGCTAAAGGCTAGCATGTTTAAAATACGTAAGTCGTTTTGTTCAACAAATTTGAGTAGATAACTCAGCAGTTGTTTGCATCAGAGCGACAATTTTTGAGATAGTTATTAAAACTGTTTAAAGGTTGTCAAATGTTGTTTCTCGTTGTATATCCTTTAATTCTAGAGTTAAATTGATAAATAACGTGTACGAATTTGTTTAACGCATTTGTTTTGGTTACTCGACGTCTCCGTTCTCGTGTAGCCTACATATTGCGTTTTTTTTTTAATTTGCTTACCGGGCTAAAGGTTAGCATGCTTAAAATACGTAACGCGTTTTGTTCAACAAATTTAAGTAGATAACTCATCAGTTTTTTGCATCAGAGCGATAATTTTTGAGATAGTTATTAAAACTGTTTAAAGGTTGTCAAACGTTGTTTCTCGTTGTATATCCTTTAATTCTAGAGTTAAATTGATAAATAACGTGTACGAATTTGTTTAACGCATTTGTTTTGGTTACTCGACGTCTCCGTTCTCGTGTAGCCTACATATTGCGTTTTTTTTTTAATTTGCTTACCGGGCTAAAGGCTAGCATGTTTAAAATACGTAAGTCGTTTTGTTCAACAAATTTGAGTAGATAACTCAGCAGTTGTTTGCATCAGAGCGACAATTTTTGAGATAGTTATTAAAACTGTTTAAAGGTTGTCAAACGTTGTTTCTCGTTGTATATCCTTTAATTCTAGAGTTAAATTGATAAATAACGTGTACGAATTTGTTTAACGCATTTGTTTTGGTTAATCGACGTCTCCGTTCTCGTGTAGCCTACATGTTGCGTTTTTTTTTTTAATTTGCTTACCGGGCTAAAGGTTAGCATGCTTAAAATACGTAAGTCGTTTTGTTCAACAAATTTAAGTAGATAACTCATCAGTTGTTTGCATCAGAGCGATAATTTTTGAGATAGTTATTAAAACTGTTTACAGGTTGTCAAACGTTGTTTCTCGTTGTGAATCCTTTAATTCTAGAGTTAAATTGATAAATAACGTGTACGAATTTGTTTAACGCATTTGTTTTGGTTACTCGACGTCTCCGATCTCGTGTAACCTACATATTGCGTTTTTTTTTTAATTTGCTTACCGGGCTAAAGGTTAGCATGTTTAAAATACGTAAGTCGTTTTGTTCATCAAATTTAAGTAGATAACTCATCAGTTGTTTGCATCAGAGCGACAATTTTTGAGATAGTTATTAAAACTGTTTAAAGGTTGTCAAACGTTGTTTCTCGTTGCATATCCTTTAATTCTAGAGTTAAATTGATAAATAACGTGTACGAATTTGTTTAACGCATTTGTTTTGGGTACTCGACGTCTCCGTTCTCGTGTAGCCTACATATTGCGTTTTTTTTTTAATTTGCTTACCGGGCTAAAGGTTAGCATGTTTAAAATACGTAAGTCGTTTTGTTCAACAAATTTAAGTAGATAACTCATCAGTTGCTTGCATCAGAGCGATAATTTTTGAGATAGTTATTAAAACTGTTTAAAGGTTGTCAAACGTTGTTTCTCGTTGTATATCCTTTAATTCTAGAGTTAAATTGATAAATAACGTGTACGAATTTGTTTAAGGCTTTTGTTTTGGTTACTCGACGTCTCCGTTCTCGTGTAGCCTATATATTGCGTTTTTTTTTTAATTTGCTTACCGGGCTAAAGGTGAGCATGTTTAAAATACGTAAGTCGTTTTGTTCATCAAATTTAAGTAGATAACTCATCAGTTGTTTGCATCAGAGCGACAATTTTTGAGATAGTTATTAAAACTGTTTAAAGGTTGTCAAACGTTGTTTCTCGTTGTATATCCTTTAATTCTAGAGTTAAATTGATAAATAACGTGTACGAATTTGTTTAACGCATTTGTTTTGGTTACTCGACGTCTCCGTTCTCGTGTAGCCTACATATTGCGTTTTTTTTTTAATTTGCTTACCGGGCTAAAGGTTAGCATGTTTAAAATACGTAAGTCGTTTTGTTCAACAAATTTGAGTAGATAACTCAGCAGTTGTTTGCATCAGAGCGACAATTTTTGAGATAGTTATTAAAACTGTTTATAGGTTGTCAAACGTTGTTTCTCGTTGTATATCCTTTAATTCTAGAGTTAAATTGATAAATAACGTGCACTAATTTGTTTAACGTATTAGTTTTGGTTACTCGACGTCTCCGTTCTCGTGTAGCCTACATATTGCGTTTTTTTTTTAATTTGCTTACCGGGCTAAAGGTTAGCATGCTTAAAATACGTAAGTCGTTTTGTTCAACAAATTTAAGTAGATAACTCATCAGTTGTTTGCATCAGAGCGATAATTTTTGAGATAGTTATTAAAACTGTTTAAAGGTTGTGAAACGTTGTTTCTCGTTGTATATCCTTTAATTCTAGAGTTAAATTGATAAATAACGTGTACGAATTTGTTTAACGCATTTATTTTGGTTACTCGACGTCTCCGTTCTCGTGTAGCCTACATATTGCGTTTTTTTTTTAATTTGCTTACCGGGCTAAAGGTTAGCATGTTTAAAATACGTAAGTCGTTTTGTTCATCAAATTTAAGTAGATAACTCATCAGTTGTTTGCATCAGAGCGATAATTTTTGAGATAGTTATTAAAACTGTTTAAAGGTTGTCAAACGTTGTTTCTCGTTGTATATCCTTTAATTCTAGAGTTAAATTGATAAATAACGTGTACGAATTTGTTTAACGCATTTGTTTTGGTTACTCGACGTCTCCGTTCTCGTGTAGCCTACATATTGCGTTTTTTTTTAATTTGCTTACCGGGCTAAAGGTTAGCATGTTTAAAATACGAAAGTCGTTTTGTTCATCAAATTTAAGTAGATAACTCATCAGTTGTTTGCATCAGAGCGACAATTTTTGAGATAGTTATTAAAACTGTTTAAAGGTTGTCAAACGTTGTTTATCGTTGTATATCCTTTAATTCTAGAGTTAAATTGATAAATAACGTGTACAAATTTGTTTAACGCATTTGTTTTGGTTACTCGACGTCTCCGTTCTCGTGTAGCCTACATATTGCGTTTTTTTTTAAATTTGCTTACCGGGCTAAAGGTTAGCATGTTTAAAATACGTAAGTCGTTTTGTTCAACAAATTTGAGTAGATAACTCAGCAGTTGTTTGCATCAGAGCGACAATTTTTGAGATAGTTATTAAAACTGTTTAAAGGTTATCAAACGTTGTTTCTCGTTGTATATCCTTTAATTCTAGAGTTAAATTGATAAATAACGTGTACGAATTTGTTTAACGCATTTGTTTTGGTTACTCGACGTCTCCGTTCTCGTGTAGCCTACATATTGCGTTTTTTTTTTTAATTTGCTTACCGGGCTAAAGGTTAGCATGTTTAAAATACGTAAGTCGTTTTGTTCATCAAATTTAAGTAGATAACTCATCAGTTGTTTGCATCAGAGCGACAAGTTTTGAGATAGTTATTAAAACTGTTTAAAGGTTGTCAAACGTTGTTTCTCGTTGTATATCCTTTAATTCTAGAGTTAAATTGATAAATAACGTGTACGAATTTGTTTAACGCATTTGTTTTGGTTACTCGACGTCTCCGTTCTCGTGTAGCCTACATATTGCGATTTTTTTTTAATTTGCTTACCGGGCTAAAGGTTAGCATGTTTAAAATACGTAAGTCGTTTTGTTCAACAAATTTGAGTAGATAACTCAGCAGTTGTTTGCATCAGAGCGACAATTTTTGAGATAGTTATTAAAACTGTTTAATGGTTGTCAAACGTTGTTTCTCGTTGTATATCCTTTAATTCTAGAGTTAAATTGATAAATAACGTGTACGAATTTGTTTAACGCATTTGTTTTGGTTACTCGACGTCTCCGTTCTCGTGTAGCCTACATATTGCGTTTTCTTTTTTAATTTGCTTACCGGGCTAAAGGTTAGCATGCTTAAAATACGTAAGTCGTTTTGTTCAACAAATTTAAGTATATAACTCATCAGTTGTTTGCATCAGAGCGACAATTTTTGAGATAGTTATTAAAACTGTTTAAAGGTTGTCAAACGTTGTTTCTCGTTGTATATCCTTTAATTCTAGAGTTAAATTGATAAATAACGTGTACGAATTTGTTTAACGCATTTGTTTTGGTTACTCGACGTCTCCGTTCTCGTGTAGCCTACATATTGCGTTTTTTTTTTAATTTGCTTACCGGGCTAAAGGTTAGCATGTTTAAAATACGTAAGTCGTTTTGTTCATCAAATTTAAGTAGATAACTCATCAGTTGTTTGCATCAGAGCGACAAGTTTTGAGATAGTTATTAAAACTGTTTAAAGGTTGTCAAACGTTGTTTCTCGTTGTATATCCTTTAATTCTAGAGTTAAATTGATAAATAACGTGTACGAATTTGTTTAACGCATTTGTTTTGGTTACTCGACGTCTCCGTTCTCGTGTAGCCTACATATTGCGATTTTTTTTTAATTTGCTTACCGGGCTAAAGGTTAGCATGTTTAAAATACGTAAGTCGTTTTGTTCAACAAATTTGAGTAGATAACTCAGCAGTTGTTTGCATCAGAGCGACAATTTTTGAGATAGTTATTAAAACTGTTTAAAGGTTGTCAAACGTTGTTTCTCGTTGTATATCCTTTAATTCTAGAGTTAAATTGATAAATAACGTGTACGAATTTGTTTAACGCATTTGTTTTGGTTACTCGACGTCTCCGTTCTCGTGTAGCCTACATATTGCGTTTTCTTTTTTAATTTGCTTACCGGGCTAAAGGTTAGCATGCTTAAAATACGTAAGTCGTTTTGTTCAACAAATTTAAGTAGATAACTCATCAGTTGTTTGCATCAGAGCGACAATTTTTGAGATAGTTATTAAAACTGTTTAAAGGTTGTCAAACGTTGTTTCTCGTTGTATATCCTTTAATTCTAGAGTTAAATTGATAAATAACGTGTACGAATTTGTTTAACGCATTTGTTTTGGTTACTCGACGTCTCCGTTCTCGTGTAGCCTACATATTGCGTTTTTTTTTTAATTTGCTTACCGGGCTAAAGGTTAGCATGTTTAAAATACGTAAGTCGTTTTGTTCATCAAATTTAAGTAGATAACTCATCAGTTGTTTGCATCAGAGCGACAATTTTTGAGATAGTTATTAAAGGTTGTCAAACGTTGTTTCTCGTTGCATATCCTTTAATTCTAGAGTTAAATTGATAAATAACGTGTACGAATTTGTTTAACGCATTTGTTTTGGTACTCGACGTCTCCGTTCTCGTGTAGCCTACATATTGCGTTTTTTTTTAATTTGCTTACCGGGCTAAAGGTTAGCATGTTTAAAATACGTAAGTCGTTTTGTTCAACAAATTTAAGTAGATAACTTATCAGTTGTTTGCATCAGAGCGACAATTTTTGAGATAGTTATTAAAACTGTTTAAAGGTTGTCAAACGTTGTTTCTCGTTGTATATCCTTTAATTCTAGAGTTAAATTGATAAATAACGTGTACGAATTTGTTTAACGCATGTGTTTTGGTTACTCGACGTCTCCGTTCTCGTGTAGCCTACATATTGCGTTTTTTTTTTTTAATTTGCTTACCGGGCTAAAGGTTAGCATGTTTAAAATACGTAAGTCGTTTTGTTCAACAAATTTGAGTAGATAACTCAGCAGTTGTTTGCATCAGAGCGACAATTTTTGAGATAGTTATTAAAACACGTCTCCGTTCTCGTGTAGCCTACATATTGCGTTTTTTTTTTTAATTTGCTTACCGGGCTAAAGGTTAGCATGCTTAAAATACGTAAGTCGTTTTGTTCAACAAATTTAAGTAGATAACTCATCAGTTGTTTGCATCAGAGCGACAATTTTTGAGATAGTTATTAAAACTGTTTAAAGGTTGTCAAACGTTGTTTCTCGTTGTATATCCTTTAATTCTAGAGTTAAATTGATAAATAACGTGTACGAATTTGTTTAACGTATTTGTTTTGGTTACTCGACGTCTCCGTTCTCGTGTAACCTACATATTGCGTTTTTTTTTTAATTTGCTTACCGGGCTAAAGGTTAGCATGTTTAAAATACGTAAGTCGTTTTGCTCAACAAATTTAAGTAGATAACTCATCAGTTGTTTGCATCAGAGCGACAATTTTTGAGATAGTTATTAAAACTGTTTAAAGGTTGTCAAACGTTGTTTCTCGTTGTATATCCTTTAATTCTAGAGTTAAATTGATAAATAACGTGTACAAATTTGTTTAACGCATTTGTTTTGGTTACTCGACGTCTCCGTTCTCGTGTAGCCTACATATTGCGTTTTTTTTTAATTTGCTTACCGGGCTAAAGGTTAGCATGTTTAAAATACGTAAGTCGTTTTGTTCAACAAATTTGAGTAGATAACTCAGCAGTTGTTTGCATCAGAGCGACAATTTTTGAAATAGTTATTAAAACTGTTTAAAGGTTGTCAAACGTTGTTTCTCGTTGTATATCCTTTAATTCTAGAGTTAAATTGATAAATAACGTGTACGAATTTGTTTAACGCATTTGTTTTGGTTACTCGACGTCTCCGTTCTCGTGTAGCCTACATATTGCGTTTTTTTTTTTAATTTGCTTACCGGGCTAAAGGTTAGCATGTTTAAAATACGTAAGTCGTTTTGTTCATCAAATATAAGTAGATAACTCATCAGTTGTTTGCATCAGAGCGACAATTTTTGAGATAGTTATTAAAACTGTTTAAAGGTTGTCAAACGTTTTTTCTCGTTGTATATCCTTTAATTCTAGAGTTAAATTGATAAATAACGTGTACGAATTTGTTTAACGCATTTGTTTTGGTTACTCGACGTCTCCGTTCTCGTGTAGCCTACATATTGCGTTTTTTTTTTTATTTGCTTACCGGGCTAAAGGTTATCATGTTTAAAATACGTAAGTCGTTTTGTTCAACAAATTTAAGTAGATAACTCATCAGTTGTTTGCATCAGAGCGACAATTTTTGAGATAGTTATTAAAACTGTTTAAAGGTTGTCAAACGTTGTTTCTCGTTGTATATCCTTTAATTCTAGAGTTAAATTGATAAATAACGTGTACGAATTTGTTTAACGTATTTGTTTTGGTTACTCGACGTCTCCGTTCTCGTGTAGCCTACATATTGCGTTTTTTTTTTAATTTGCTTACCGGGCTAAAGGTTAGCATGTTTAAAATACGTAAGTCGTTTTGTTCAACAAATTTAAGTAGATAACTCATCAGTTGTTTGCATCAGAGCGACAATTTTTGAGATAGTTATTAAAACTGTTTAAAGGTTGTCAAACGTTGTTTCTCGTTGTATATCCTTTAATTCTAGAGTTAAATTGATAAATAACGTGTACGAAATTGTTTAACGCATTTGTTTTGGTTACTCGACGTCTCCGTTCTAGTGTAGCCTACATATTGCGTTTTTTTTTTTAATTTGCTTACCGGGCTAAAGGTTAGCATGTTTAAAATACGTAAGTCGTTTTGTTCATCAAATTTAAGTAGATAACTCATCAGTTGTTTGCATCAGAGCGACAATTTTTGAGATAGTTATTAAAACTGTTTAAAGGTTGTCAAACGTTGTTTCTCTTTGTATATCCTTTAATTCTAGAGTTAAATTGATAAATAACGTGTACGAATTTGTTTAACGCATTTGTTTTGGTTACTCGACGTCTCCGTTCTCGTGTAGCCTACATATTGCGTTTTTTTTTTAATTTGCTTACCGGGCTAAAGGTTAGCATGTTTAAAATACGTAAGTCGTTTTGTTCATCAAATTTAAGTAGATAACTCAGCAGTTGTTTGCATCAGAGCGACAATTTTTGAGATAGTTATTAAAACTGTTTAAAGGTTGTCAAACGTTGTTTCTCGTTGTATATCCTTTAATTCTAGAGTTAAATTGATAAATAACGTGTACGAATTTGTTTAACGTATTTGTTTTGGTTACTCGACCTCTCCGTTCTCGTGTAGCCTACATATTGCGTTTTTTTTTTTAATTTGCTTACCGGGCTAAAGGTTAGCATGTTTAAAATACGTAAGTCGTTTTGTTCAACAAATTTAAGTAGATAACTCATCAGTTGTTTGCATCAGAGCGACAATTTTTGAGATAGTTATTAAAACTGTTTAAAGGTTGTCAAACGTTGTTTCTCGTTGTATATCCTTTAATTCTAGAGTTAAATTGATAAATAACGTGTACGAATTTGTTTAACGTATTTGTTTTGGTTACTCGACGTCTCCGTTCTCGTGTAGCCTACATATTGCGTTTTTTTTTTAATTTGCTTACCGGGCTAAAGGTTAGCATGTTTAAAATACGTAAGTCGTTTTGTTCAACAAATTTAAGTAGATAACTCATCAGTTGTTTGCATCAGAGCGACAATTTTTGAGATAGTTATTAAAACTGTTTAAAGGTTGTCAAACGTTGTTTCTCGTTGTATATCCTTTAATTCTAGAGTTAAATTGATAAATAACGTGTACGAAATTGTTTAACGCATTTGTTTTGGTTACTCGACGTCTCCGTTCTAGTGTAGCCTACATATTGCGTTTTTTTTTTTAATTTGCTTACCGGGCTAAAGGTTAGCATGTTTAAAATACGTAAGTCGTTTTGTTCATCAAATTTAAGTAGATAACTCATCAGTTGTTTGCATCAGAGCGACAATTTTTGAGATAGTTATTAAAACTGTTTAAAGGTTGTCAAACGTTGTTTCTCTTTGTATATCCTTTAATTCTAGAGTTAAATTGATAAATAACGTGTACGAATTTGTTTAACGCATTTGTTTTGGTTACTCGACGTCTCCGTTCTCGTGTAGCCTACATATTGCGTTTTTTTTTTAATTTGCTTACCGGGCTAAAGGTTAGCATGTTTAAAATACGTAAGTCGTTTTGTTCATCAAATTTAAGTAGATAACTCAGCAGTTGTTTGCATCAGAGCGACAATTTTTGAGATAGTTATTAAAACTGTTTAAAGGTTGTCAAACGTTGTTTCTCGTTGTATATCCTTTAATTCTAGAGTTAAATTGATAAATAACGTGTACGAATTTGTTTAACGCATTTGTTTTGGTTACTCGACGTCTCCGTTCTCGTGTAGCCTACATATTGCGTTTTTTTTTTAATTTGCTTACCGGGCTAAAGGTTAGCATGTTTAAAATACGTAAGTCGTTTTGTTCAATAAATTTGAGTAGATAACTCATCAGTTGTTTGTATCAGAGCGACAATTTTTGTGATAGTTATTAAAACTGTTTAAAGGTTGTCAAACGTTGTTTCTCGTTGTATATCCTTTAATTCTAGAGTTAAATTGATAAATAACGTGTACGAATTTGTTTAACGCATTTGTTTTGGTTACTCGACGTCTCCGTTCTCGTGTAGCCTACATATTGCGTTTTTTTTTTAATTTGCTTACCGGGCTAAAGGTTAGCATGTTTAAAATACGTAAGTCGTTTTGTTCAACAAATTTGAGTAGATAACTCAGCAGTTGTTTGCATCAGAGCGACAATTTTTGAGATAGTTATTAAAACTGTTTAAAGGTTGTCAAACGTTGTTTCTCGTTGTATATCCTTTAATTCTAGAGTTAAATTGATAAATAACGTGTACGAATCCTACATATTGCGTTTTTTTTTTTTAATTTGCTTACCGGGCTAAAGGTTAGAATGCTTAAAATACGTAAGTCGTTTTGTTCAACAAATTTAAGTAGATAACTCATCAGTTGTTTGCATCAGAGCGACAATTTTTGAGATAGTTATTAAAACTGTTTAAAGGTTGTCAAACGTTGTTTCTCGTTGTATATCCTTTAATTCTAGAGTTAAATTGATAAATAACGTGTACGAATTTGTTTAGCGCATTTGTTTTGGTTACTCGACGTCTCCGTTCTCGTGTAGCCTACATATTGCGTTTTTTTTTTAATTTGCTTACCGGGCTAAAGGTTAGCATGTTTAAAATACGTAGGTCGTTTTGTTCATCAAATTTAAGTAGATAACTCATCAGTTGTTTGCATCAGAGCGACAATTTTTGAGATAGTTACTAAACTGTTTAAAGGTTGTCAAACGTTGTTTCTCGTTGTATATCCTTTAATTCTAGAGTTAAATTGATAAATAACGTGTACGAATTTGTTTCACGCATTTGTTTTGGTTACTCGACGTCTCTGTTCTCGTGTAGCCTACATATTGCGTTTTTTTTTTTAATTTGCTTACCGGGCTAAAGGTTAACATGTTTAAAATACGTAAGTCGTTTTGTTCATCAAATTTAAGTAGATAACTCATCAGTTGTTTGCATCAGAGCGACAATTTTTGAGATAGTTATTAAAACTGTTTAAAGGTTGTCAAACGTTGTTTCTCGTTGTGTATCCTTTAATTCTAGAGTTAAATTGATAAATAACGTGTACGAATTTGTTTAACGCATTTGTTTTGGTTACTCGACGTCTCCGTTTTCGTGTAGCCTACATATTGCGTTTTTTTTTTAATTTGCTTACCGGCTAAAGGTTAGCATGTTTAAAATACGTAAGTCGTTTTGTTCAACAAATTTAAGTAGATAACTCATCAGTTGTTTGCATCAGAGCGACTATTTTTGAGATAGTTATTAAAACTGTTTAAAGGTTGTCAAACGTTGTTTCTCGTTGTATACCCTTTAATTCTAGAGTTAAATTGATAAATAACGTGTACGAATTTGTTTAACGCATTTGTTTTGGTTACTCGAAGTCTCCGTTCTCGTGTAGCCTACATATTGCGTTTTTTTTTTGTAATTTGCTTACCGGGCTAAAGGTTAGCATGCTTAAAATACGTAAGTCGTTTTGTTCAACAAATTTAAGTAGATAACTCATCAGTTGTTTGCATCAGAGCGGCAATTTTTGAGATACTTATTAAAACTGTTTAAAGGTTGTCAAACGTTGTTTCTCGTTGTATATCCTTTAATTCTAGAGTTAAATTGATAAATAACGTGTACGAATTTGTTTAACGCATTTGTTTTGGTTACTCGACGTCTCTGTTCTCGTGTAGCCTACATATTGCGTTTTTTTTTTAATTTGCTTACCGGGCTAAAGGTTAGCATGCTTAAAATACGTAAGTCGTTTTGTTCAACAAATTTAAGTAGATAACTCATCAGTTGTTTGCATCAGAGCGATAATTTTTGAGATAGTTATTAAAACTGTTTAAAGGTTGTCAAACGTTGTTTCTCGTTGTATATCCTTTAATTCTAAAGTTAAATTGATAAATAACGTGTACGAATTTGTTTAACGCATTTGTTTTGGTTACTCGACGTCTCTGTTCTCGTGTAGCCTACATATTGCGTTTTTTTTTTTAATTTGCTTACCGGGCTAAAGGTTAGCATGTTTAAAATACGTAAGTCGTTTTGTTCATTAAATTTAAGTAGATAACTCATCAGTTGTTTGCATCAGAGCGACAATTTTTGAGATAGTTATTAAAACTGTTTAAAGGTTGTCAAACGTTGTTTCTCGTTGTATATCCTTTAATTCTAGAGTTAAATTGATAAATAACGTGTACGAATTTGTTTAACGCATTTGTTTTGGTTACTCGACGTCTCCGTTCTCGTGTAGCCTACATATTGCGTTTTTTTTTTAATTTGCTTACCGGGCCAAAGGTTAGCATGTTTAAAATACGTAAGTCGTTTTTTTCAACAAATTTAAGTAGATAACTCATCAGTTGTTTGCATCAGAGCGATAATTTTTGAGATAGTTATTAAAACTGTTTAAAGGTTGTCAAACGTTGTTTCTCGTTGTATATCCTTTAATTCTAGAGTTAAATTGATAAATAACGTGTACGAATTTGTTTAACGCATTTGTTTTGGTTACTCGACGTCTCCGTTCTCGTGTAGCCTACATATTGCGTTTTTTTTTTAATTTGCTTACCGGGCTAAAGGTTAGCATGTTTAAAATACGTAAGTCGTTTTGTTCATCAAATTTAAGTAGATAACTCATCAGTTGTTTGCATCAGAGCGACAATTTTTGAGATAGTTATTAAAACTGTTTAAAGGTTGTCAAACGTTGTTTCTCGTTGTATATCCTTTAATTCTAGAGTTAAATTGATAAATAACGTGTACGAATTTGTTTAACGCATTTGTTTTGGTTACTCGACGTCTCCGTTCTCGTGTAGCCTAAATATTGCGTTTTTTTTTAATTTGCTTACCGGGATAAAGGTTAGCATGTTTAAAATACGTAAGTTGTTTTGTTCATCAAATTTAAGTACCGGGCTAAAGGTTAGCATGTTTAAAATACGTAAGTTGTTTTGTTTATCAAATTTAAGTAGATAACTCATCAGTTGTTTGCATCAGAGCGATAATTTTTGAGATAGTTATTAAAACTGTTTAAAGGTTGTCAAACGTTGTTTCTCGTTGTATATCCTTTAATTCTAGAGTTAAATTGATAAATAACGTGTACGAATTTGTTTAACGCATTTGTTTTGGTTACTCGACGTCTCTGTTCTCGTGTAGCCTACATATTGCGTTTTTTTTTTAATTTGCTTACCGGGCTAAAGGTTAGCATGTTTAAAATACGTAAGTTGTTTTGTTCATCAAATTTAAGTAGATAACTCATCAGTTGTTTGCATCAGAGCAATAATTTTTGAGATAGTTATTAAAACTGTTTAAAGGTTGTCAAACGTTGTTTCTCGTTGTATATCCTTTAATTCTAGAGTTAAATTGATAAATAACGTGTACGAATTTGTTTAACGCATTTGTTTTGGTTACTCGACGTCTCCGTTCTCGTGTAGCCTAAATATTGCGTTTTTTTTAATTTGCTTACCGAGCTAAAGGTTAGCATGTTTAAAATACGTAAGTCGTTTTGTTCATCAAATTTAAGTAGATAACTCATCAGTTGTTTGCATCAGAGCGACAATTTTTGAGATAGTTATTAAAACTGTTTAAAGGTTGTCAAACGTTGTTTCTCGTTGTATATCCTTTAATTCTAGAGTTAAATTGATAAATAACGTGTACGAATTTGTTTAACGCATTTGTTTTGGTTACTCGACGTCTCTGTTCTCGTGTAGCCTACATATTGCGTTTTTTTTTTAACTTGCTTACCGGGCTAAAGGTTAGCATGCTTAAAATACGTAAGTCGTTTTGTTCAACAAATTTAAGTAGATAACTCATCAGTTGTTTGCATCAGAGCGATAATTTTTGAGATAGTTATTAAAACTGTTTAAAGGTTGTCAAACGTTGTTTCTCGTTGTATATCCTTTAATTCTAAAGTTAAATTGATAAATAACGTGTACGAATTTGTTTAACGCATTTGTTTTGGTTACTCGACGTCTCTGTTCTCGTGTAGCCTACATATTGCGTTTTTTTTTTTTAATTTGCTTACCGGGATAAAGGTTAGCATGTTTAAAATACGTAAGTCGTTTTGTTCATCAAATTTAAGTAGATAACTCATCAGTTGTTTGCATCAGAGCGACAATTTTTGAGATAGTTATTAAAACTGTTTAAAGGTTGTCAAACGTTGTTTCTCGTTGTATATCCTTTAATTCTAGAGTTAAATTGATAAATAACGTGTACGAATTTGTTTAACGCATTTGTTTTGGTTACTCGACGTCTCCGTTCTCGTGTAGCCTACATATTGCGTTTTTTTTTTAATTTGCTTACCGGGCCAAAGGTTAGCATTTTTAAAATACGTAAGTCGTTTTGTTCAACAAATTTAAGTAGATAACTCATCAGTTGTTTGCATCAGAGCGATAATTTTTGAGATAGTTATTAAAACTGTTTAAAGGTTGTCAAACGTTGTTTCTCGTTGTATATCCTTTAATTCTAGAGTTAAATTGATAAATAACGTGTACGAATTTGTTTAACGCATTTGTTTTGGTTACTCGACGTCTCCGTTCTCGTGTAGCTTACATATTGCGTTTTTTTTTTAATTTGCTTACCGGGCTAAAGGTTAGCATGTTTAAAATACGTAAGTCGTTTTGTTCATCAAATTTAAGTAGATAACTCATCAGTTGTTTGCATCAGAGCGACAATTTTTGAGATAGTTATTAAAACTGTTTAAAGGTTGTCAAACGTTGTTTCTCGTTGTATATCCTTTAATTCTAGAGTTAAATTGATAAATAACGTGTACGAATTTGTTTAACGCATTTGTTTTGGTTACTCGACGTCTCCGCTCTCGTGTAGCCTAAATATTGCGTTTTTTTTTTAATTTGCTTACCGGGCTAAAGGTTAGCATGCTTAAAATACGTAAGTTGTTTTTTTCATCAAATTTAAGTAGATAACTCATCAGTTGTTTGCATCAGAGCGATAATTTTTGAGATAGTTATTAAAACTGTTTAAAGATTGTCAAACGTTGTTTCTCGTTGTATATCCTTTAATTCTAGAGTTAAATTGATAAATAACGTGTACGAATTTGTTTAACGCATTTGTTTTGGTTACTCGACGTCTCCGTTCTCGTGTAGCCTACATATTGCGTTTTTTTTTTTTAATTTGCTTACCGGGCTAAAGGTTAGCATGTATAAAATACGTAAGTCGTTTTGTTCATCAAATTTAAGTAGATAACTCATCAGTTGTTTGCATCAGAGCGACAATTTTTGAGATAGTTATTAAAACTGTTTAAAGGTTGTCAAACGTTGTTTCTCGTTGTATATCCTTTAATTCTAGAGTTAAATTGATAAATAACGTGTACGAATTTGTTTAACGCATTTGTTTTGGTTACTCGACGTCTCCGTTCTCGTGTAGCCTACATATTGCGTTTTTTTTTTTAATTTGCTTACCGGGCTAAAGGTTAGCATGTTTAAAATACGTAACTCGTTTTGTTCATCAAATTTAAGTAGATAACTCATCAGTTGTTTGCATCAGAGCGACAATTTTAGAGATAGTTATTAAAACTGTTTAAAGGTTGTCAAACGTTGTTTCTCGTTGTATATCCTTTAATTCTAGAGTTAAATTGATAAATAACGTGTACGAATTTGTTTAACGCATTTGTTTTGGTTACTCGACGTCTCCGTTCTCGTGTAGCCTACATATTGCGTTTTTTTTTTTTTAATTTGCTTACCGGGCTAAAGGTTAGCATGTTTAAAATACGTAAGTCGTTTTTTTCATCAAATTTAAGTAGATAACTCATCAGTTGTTTGCATCAGAGCGACAATTTTTGAGATAGTTATTAAAACTGTTTAAAGGTTGTCAAACGTTGTTTCTCGTTGTATATCCTTTAATTCTAGAGTTAAATTGATAAATAACGTGTACGAATTTGTTTAACGCATTTGTTTTGGTTACTCGACGTCTCCGTTCTCGTGTAGCCTACATATTGCGTTTTTTTTTTTAATTTACTTACCGGGCTAAAGGTTAGCATGTTTAAAATACGTAAGTCGTTTTTTTCAACATATTTAAGTAGATAACTCATCAGTTGTTTGCATCAGAGCGATAATTTTTGAGATAGTTATTAAAACTGTTTAAAGGTTGTCAAACGTTGTTTCTCGTTGTATATCCTTTAATTCTAAAGTTAAATTGATAAATAACGTGTACGAATTTGTTTAACGCATTTGTTTTGGTTACTCGACGTCTCTGTTCTCGTGTAGCCTACATATTGCGTTTTTTTTTTTTAATTTGCTTACCGGGCTAACGGTTAGCATGTTTAAAATACGTAAGTCGTTTTGTTCATCAAATTTAAGTAGATAACTCATCAGTTGTTTGCATCAGAGCGACAATTTTTGAGATAGTTATTAAAACTGTTTAAAGGTTGTCAAACGTTGTTTCTCGTTGTATATCCTTTAATTCTAGAGTTAAATTGATAAATAACGTGTACGAATTTGTTTAACGCATTTGTTTTGGTTACTCGACGTCTCTGTTCTCGTGTAGCCTACATATTGCGTTTTTTTTTTAATTTGCTTACCGGGCTAAAGGTTAGCATGCTTAAAATACGTAAGTCGTTTTGTTCAACAAATTTAAGTAGATAACTCATCAGTTGTTTGCATCAGAGCGATAATTTTTGAGATAGTTATTAAAACTGTTTAAAGGTTGTCAAACGTTGTTTCTCGTTGTATATCCTTTAATTCTAAAGTTAAATTGATAAATAACGTGTACGAATTTGTTTAACGCATTTGTTTTGGTTACTCGACGTCTCTGTTCTCGTGTAGCCTACATATTGCGTTTTTTTTTTTTTTAATTTGCTTACCGGGCTAAAGGTTAGCATGTTTAAAATACGTAAGTCGTTTTGTTCATCAAATTTAAGTAGATAACTCATCAGTTGTTTGCATCAGAGCGAAAATTTTTGAGATAGTTATTAAAACTGTTTAAAGGTTGTCAAACGTTGTTTCTCGTTGTATATCCTTTAATTCTAGAGTTAAATTGATAAATAACGTGTACGAATTTGTTTAACGCATTTGTTTTGGTTACTCGACGTCTCCGTTCTCGTGTAGCCTACATATTGCGTTTTTTTTTTTAATTTGCTTACCGGGCCAAAGGTTAGCATGTTTAAAATACGTAAGTCGTTTTGTTCAACAAATTTAAGTAGATAACTCATCAGTTGTTTGCATCAGAGCGACAATTTTTGAGATAGTTATTAAAACTGTTTAAAGGTTGTCAAACGTTGTTTCTCGTTGTATATCCTTTAATTCTAGAGTTAAATTTATAAATAACGTGTACGAATTTGTTTAACGCATTTGTTTTGGTTACTCGACGTCTCCGTTCTCGTGTAGCCTACATATTGCGTTTTTTTTTTAATTTGCTTACCGGGCTAAAGGTTAGCATGCTTAAAATACGTAAGTCGTTTTGCTCAACAAATTTAAGTAGATAACTCATCAGTTGTTTGCATCAGAGCGATAATTTTTGAGATAGTTATTAAAACTGTTTAAAGGTTGTCAAACGTTGTTTCTCGTTGTATATCCTTTAATTCTAGAGTTAAATTGATAAATAACGTGTACGAATTTGTTTAACGCATTTGTTTTGGTTACTCGACGTCACCGTTCTCGTGTAGCCTACATATTGCGTTTTTTTTTTAATTTGCTTACCGGGCTAAAGGTTAGCATGTTTAAAATACGTAAGTCGTTTTGTTCATCAAATTTAAGTAGATAACTCATCAGTTGTTTGCATCAGAGCGACAATTTTTGAGATAGTTATTAAAACTGTTTAAAGGTTGTCAAACGTTGTTTCTCGTTGTATATCCTTTAATTCTAGAGTTAAATTGATAAATAACGTGTACGAATTTGTTTAACGCATTTGTTTTGGTTACTCGACGTCTCCGTTCTCGTGTAGCCTAAATATTGCGTTTTTTTTTTAATTTGCTTACCGGGCTAAAGGTTAGCATGTTTAAAATACGTAAGTTGTTTTGTTCATCAAATTTAAGTAGATAACTCATCAGTTGTTTGCATCAGAGCGACAATTTTTGAGATAGTTATTAAAACTGTTTAAAGGTTGTCAAACGTTGTTTCTCGTTGTATATCCTTTAATTCTAGAGTTAAATTGATAAATAACGTGTACGAATTTGTTTAACGCATTTGTTTTGGTTACTCGACGTCTCCGTTCGCGTATAGCCTACATATTGCGTTTTTTTTTTATTTGCTTACCGGGCTAAAGGTTAGCATGTTTAAAATACGTAAGTCGTTTTGTTCAACAAATTTGAGTAGATAACTCAGCAGTTGTTTGCATCAGAGCGACAATTTTTGAGATAGTTATTAAAACTGTTTAAAGGTTGTCAAACGTTGTTTCTCGTTGTATATCCTTTAATTCTAGAGTTAAATTGATAAATAACGTGTACGAATTTGTTTAACGCATTTGTTTTGGTTACTCGACGTCTCCGTTCTCGTGTAGCCTACATATTGCGTTTTTTTTTTAATTTGCTTACCGGGCTAAAGGTTAGCATGTTTCAAATACGTAAGTCGTTTTGTTCAACAAATTTGAGTAGATAACTCATCAGTTGTTTGCATCAGAGCGATAATTTTTGAGATAGTTATTAAAACTGTTTAAAGGTTGTCAAAAGTTGTTTCTCGTTGTATATCCTTTAATTCTAGAGTTAAATTGATAAATAACGTGTACGAATTTGTTTAACGCATTTGTTTTGGTTACTCGACGTCTCCGTTCTCGTGTAGCCTAAATATTGCGTCTTTTTTTAATTTGCTTACCGGGCTAAAGGTTAGCATGTTTAAATACGTAAGTTGTTTTGTTCATCAAATTTAAGTAGATAACTCATCAGTTGTTTGCATCAGAGCGATAATTTTTGAGATAGTTATTAAAACTGTTTAAAGGTTGTCAAACGTTGTTTCTCGTTGTATATCCTTTAATTCTAGAGTTAAATTGATAAATAACGTGTACGAATTTGTTTAACGCATTTGTTTTGGTTACTCGACGTCTCCGTTCTCGTGTAGCCTACATATTGCGTTTTTTTTTTAATTTGCTTACCGGGCTAAAGGTTAGCATGTTTAAAATACGTAAGTCGTTTTGTTCATCAAATTTAAGTAGATAACTCATCAGTTGTTTGCATCAGAGCGACAATTTTTGAGATAGTTATTAAAACTGTTTAAAGGTTGTCAAACGTTGTTTCTCGTTGTATATCCTTTAATTCTAGAGTTAAATTGATAAATAACGTGTACGAATTTGTTTAACGCATTTGTTTTGGTTACTCGACGTCTCCGTTCGCGTGTAGCCTACATATTGCGTTTTTTTTTTATTTGCTTACCGGGCTAAAGGTTAGCATGTTTAAAATACGTAAGTCGTTTTGTTCAACAAATTTGAGTAGATAACTCAGCAGTTGTTTGCATCAGAGCGACAATTTTTGAGATAGTTATTAAAACTGTTTAAAGGTTGTCAAACGTTGTTTCTCGTTGTATATCCTTTAATTCTAGAGTTAAATTGATAAATAACGTGTACGAATTTGTTTAACGCATTTGTTTTGGTTACTCGACGTCTCCGTTCTCGTGTAGCCTACATATTGCGTTTTTTTTTTAATTTGCTTACCGGGCTAAAGGTTAGCATGTTTAAAATACGTAAGTCGTTTTGTTCAACAAATTTGAGTAGATAACTCATCAGTTGTTTGCATCAGAGCGCTAATTTTTGAGATAGTTATTAAAACTGTTTAAAGGTTGTCAAAAGTTGTTTCTCGTTGTATATCCTTTAATTCTAGAGTTAAATTGATAAATAACGTGTACGAATTTGTTTAACGCATTTGTTTTGGTTACTCGACGTCTCCGTTCTCGTGTAGCCTACATATTGCGTTTTTTTTTTAATTTGCTTACCGGGCTAAAGGTTAGCATGCTTAAAATACGTAAGTCGTTTTGTTCATCAAATTTAAGTAGATAACTCATCAGTTGTTTTTATCAGAGCGATAATTTTTGAGATAGTTATTAAAACTGTTTAAAGATTGTCAAACGTTGTTTCTCGTTGTATATCCTTTAATTCTAGAGTTAAATTGATAAATAACGTGTACGAATTTGTTTAACGCATTTGTTTTGGTTACTCGACGTCTCCGTTCTCGTGTAGCCTACATATTGCGTTTTTTTTTTAATTTGCTTACCGGGCTAAAGGTTAGCATGTTTAAAATACGTAAGTCGTTTTGTTCATCAAATTTAAGTAGATAACTCATCAGTTGTTTGCATCAGAGCGACAATTTTTGAGATAGTTATTAAAACTGTTTAAAGGTTGTCAAACGTTGTTTCTCGTTGTATATCCTTTAATTCTAGAGTTAAATTGATAAATAACGTGTACGAATTTGTTTAACGCATTTGTTTTGGTTACTCGAAGTCTCCGTTCTCGTGTAGCCTACATATTGCGTTTTTTTTTTTTAATTTGCTTACCGGGCTAAAGGTTAGCATGTTTAAAATACGTAAGTCCTTTTGTTCATCAAATTTAAGTAGATAACTCATCAGTTGTTTGCATCAGAGCGACAATTTTTGAGATAGTTATTAAAACTGTTTAAAGGTTGTCAAACGTTGTTTCTCGTTGTATATCCTTTAATTCTAGAGTTAAATTGATAAATAACGTGTACGAATTTATTTAACGCATTTGTTTTGGTTGCTCGACGTCTCCGTTCTCGTGTAGCCTACATATTGCGTTTTTTTTTTAATTTGCTTACCGGGCTAAAGGTTAGCATGTTTAAAATACGTAAGTCGTTTTCCTCAACAAATTTGAGTAGATAACTCATCAGTTGTTTGCATCAGAGCGACAATTTTTGAGATAGTTATTAAAACTGTTTAAAGGTTGTCAAACGTTGTTTCTCGTTGTATATCCTTTAATTCTAGAGTTAAATTGATAAATAACGTGTACGAATTTGTTTAACGCATTTGTTTTGGTTACTCGACGTCTCTGTTCTCGTGTAGCCTACATATTGCGTTTTTTTTTTAATTTGCTTACCGGGCTAAAGGTTAGCATGCTTAAAATACGTAAGTCGTTTTGTTCAACAAATTTAAGTAGATAACTCATCAGTTGTTTGCATCAGAGCGATAATTTTTGAGATAGTTATTAAAACTGTTTAAAGGTTGTCAAACGTTGTTTCTCGTTGTATATCCTTTAATTCTAAAGTTAAATTGATAAATAACGTGTACGAATTTGTTTAACGCATTTGTTTTGGTTACTCGACGTCTCTGTTCTCGTGTAGCCTACATATTGCGTTTTTTTTTTTTAATTTGCTTACCGGGCTAAAGGTTAGCATGTTTAAAATACGTAAGTCGTTTTGTTCATCAAATTTAAGTAGATAACTCATCAGTTGTTTGCATCAGAGCGAAAATTTTTGAGATAGTTATTAAAACTGTTTAAAGGTTGTCAAACGTTGTTTCTCGTTGTATATCCTTTAATTCTAGAGTTAAATTGATAAATAACGTGTACGAATTTGTTTAACGCATTTGTTTTGGTTACTCGACGTCTCCGTTCTCGTGTAGCCTACATATTGCGTTTTTTTTTTTAATTTGCTTACCGGGCCAAAGGTTAGCATGTTTAAAATACGTAAGTCGTTTTGTTCAACAAATTTAAGTAGATAACTCATCAGTTGTTTGCATCAGAGCGACAATTTTTGAGATAGTTATTAAAACTGTTTAAAGGTTGTCAAACGTTGTTTCTCGTTGTATATCCTTTAATTCTAGAGTTAAATTTATAAATAACGTGTACGAATTTGTTTAACGCATTTGTTTTGGTTACTCGACGTCTCCGTTCTCGTGTAGCCTACATATTGCGTTTTTTTTTTAATTTGCTTACCGGGCTAAAGGTTAGCATGCTTAAAATACGTAAGTCGTTTTGCTCAACAAATTTAAGTAGATAACTCATCAGTTGTTTGCATCAGAGCGATAATTTTTGAGATAGTTATTAAAACTGTTTAAAGGTTGTCAAACGTTGTTTCTCGTTGTATATCCTTTAATTCTAGAGTTAAATTGATAAATAACGTGTACGAATTTGTTTAACGCATTTGTTTTGGTTACTCGACGTCTCCGTTCTCGTGTAGCCTACATATTGCGTTTTTTTTTTAATTTGCTTACCGGGCTAAAGGTTAGCATGTTTAAAATACGTAAGTCGTTTTGTTCATCAAATTTAAGTAGATAACTCATCAGTTGTTTGCATCAGAGCGACAATTTTTGAGATAGTTATTAAAACTGTTTAAAGGTTGTCAAACGTTGTTTCTCGTTGTATATCCTTTAATTCTAGAGTTAAATTGATAAATAACGTGTACGAATTTGTTTAACGCATTTGTTTTGGTTACTCGACGTCTCCGTTCTCGTGTAGCCTAAATATTGCGTTTTTTTTTTAATTTGCTTACCGGGCTAAAGGTTAGCATGTTTAAAATACGTAAGTTGTTTTGTTCATCAAATTTAAGTAGATAACTCATCAGTTGTTTGCATCAGAGCGACAATTTTTGAGATAGTTATTAAAACTGTTTAAAGGTTGTCAAACGTTGTTTCTCGTTGTATATCCTTTAATTCTAGAGTTAAATTGATAAATAACGTGTACGAATTTGTTTAACGCATTTGTTTTGGTTACTCGACGTCTCCGTTCGCGTATAGCCTAATATTGCGTTTTTTTTTTTATTTGCTTACCGGGCTAAAGGTTAGCATGTTTAAAATACGTAAGTCGTTTTGTTCAACAAATTTGAGTAGATAACTCAGCAGTTGTTTGCATCAGAGCGACAATTTTTGAGATAGTTATTAAAACTGTTTAAAGGTTGTCAAACGTTGTTTCTCGTTGTATATCCTTTAATTCTAGAGTTAAATTGATAAATAACGTGTACGAATTTGTTTAACGCATTTGTTTTGGTTACTCGACGTCTCCGTTCTCGTGTAGCCTACATATTGCGTTTTTTTTTTAATTTGCTTACCGGGCTAAAGGTTAGCATGTTTCAAATACGTAAGTCGTTTTGTTCAACAAATTTGAGTAGATAACTCATCAGTTGTTTGCATCAGAGCGATAATTTTTGAGATAGCTATTAAAACTGTTTAAAGGTTGTCAAAAGTTGTTTCTCGTTGTATATCCTTTAATTCTAGAGTTAAATTGATAAATAACGTGTACGAATTTGTTTAACGCATTTGTTTTGGTTACTCGACGTCTCCGTTCTCGTGTAGCCTAAATATTGCGTCTTTTTTTAATTTGCTTACCGGGCTAAAGGTTAGCATGTTTAAATACGTAAGTTGTTTTGTTCATCAAATTTAAGTAGATAACTCATCAGTTGTTTGCATCAGAGCGATAATTTTTGAGATAGTTATTAAAACTGTTTAAAGGTTGTCAAACGTTGTTTCTCGTTGTATATCCTTTAATTCTAGAGTTAAATTGATAAATAACGTGTACGAATTTGTTTAACGCATTTGTTTTGGTTACTCGACGTCTCCGTTCTCGTGTAGCCTACATATTGCGTTTTTTTTTTAATTTGCTTACCGGGCTAAAGGTTAGCATGTTTAAAATACGTAAGTCGTTTTGTTCATCAAATTTAAGTAGATAACTCATCAGTTGTTTGCATCAGAGCGACAATTTTTGAGATAGTTATTAAAACTGTTTAAAGGTTGTCAAACGTTGTTTCTCGTTGTATATCCTTTAATTCTAGAGTTAAATTGATAAATAACGTGTACGAATTTGTTTAACGCATTTGTTTTGGTTACTCGACGTCTCCGTTCGCGTGTAGCCTACATATTGCGTTTTTTTTTTATTTGCTTACCGGGCTAAAGGTTAGCATGTTTAAAATACGTAAGTCGTTTTGTTCAACAAATTTGAGTAGATAACTCAGCAGTTGTTTGCATCAGAGCGACAATTTTTGAGATAGTTATTAAAACTGTTTAAAGGTTGTCAAACGTTGTTTCTCGTTGTATATCCTTTAATTCTAGAGTTAAATTGATAAATAACGTGTACGAATTTGTTTAACGCATTTGTTTTGGTTACTCGACGTCTCCGTTCTCGTGTAGCCTACATATTGCGTTTTTTTTTAATTTGCTTACCGGGCTAAAGGTTAGCATGTTTAAAATACGTAAGTCGTTTTGTTCAACAAATTTGAGTAGATAACTCATCAGTTGTTTGCATCAGAGCGCTAATTTTTGAGATAGTTATTAAAACTGTTTAAAGGTTGTCAAAAGTTGTTTCTCGTTGTATATCCTTTAATTCTAGAGTTAAATTGATAAATAACGTGTACGAATTTGTTTAACGCATTTGTTTTGGTTACTCGACGTCTCCGTTCTCGTGTAGCCTACATATTGCGTTTTTTTTTTAATTTGCTTACCGGGCTAAAGGTTAGCATGCTTAAAATACGTAAGTCGTTTTGTTCATCAAATTTAAGTAGATAACTCATCAGTTGTTTTTATCAGAGCGATAATTTTTGAGATAGTTATTAAAACTGTTTAAAGATTGTCAAACGTTGTTTCTCGTTGTATATCCTTTAATTCTAGAGTTAAATTGATAAATAACGTGTACGAATTTGTTTAACGCATTTGTTTTGGTTACTCGACGTCTCCGTTCTCGTGTAGCCTACATATTGCGTTTTTTTTTTAATTTGCTTACCGGGCTAAAGGTTAGCATGTTTAAAATACGTAAGTCGTTTTGTTCATCAAATTTAAGTAGATAACTCATCAGTTGTTTGCATCAGAGCGACAATTTTTGAGATAGTTATTAAAACTGTTTAAAGGTTGTCAAACGTTGTTTCTCGTTGTATATCCTTTAATTCTAGAGTTAAATTGATAAATAACGTGTACGAATTTGTTTAACGCATTTGTTTTGGTTACTCGAAGTCTCCGTTCTCGTGTAGCCTACATATTGCGTTTTTTTTTTTTTAATTTGCTTACCGGGCTAAAGGTTAGCATGTTTAAAATACGTAAGTCCTTTTGTTCATCAAATTTAAGTAGATAACTCATCAGTTGTTTGCATCAGAGCGACAATTTTTGAGATAGTTATTAAAACTGTTTAAAGGTTGTCAAACGTTGTTTCTCGTTGTATATCCTTTAATTCTAGAGTTAAATTGATAAATAACGTGTACGAATTTATTTAACGCATTTGTTTTGGTTGCTCGACGTCTCCGTTCTCGTGTAGCCTACATATTGCGTTTTTTTTTTAATTTGCTTACCGGGCTAAAGGTTAGCATGTTTAAAATACGTAAGTCGTTTTCCTCAACAAATTTGAGTAGATAACTCATCAGTTGTTTGCATCAGAGCGACAATTTTTGAGATAGTTATTAAAACTGTTTAAAGGTTGTCAAACGTTGTTTCTCGTTGTATATCCTTTAATTCTAGAGTTAAATTGATAAATAACGTGTACGAATTTGTTTAACGCATTTGTTTTGGTTACTCGACGTCTCCGTTCTCGTGTAGCCAACATATTGCGTTTTTTTTTTTTAATTTGCTTACCGGGCTAAAGGTTATCATGTTTAAAATACGTAAGTCGTTTTGTTCATCAAATTTAAGTAGATAACTCATCAGTTGTTTGCATCAGAGCGACAATTTTTGAGATAGTTATTAAAACTGTTTAAAGGTTGTCAAACGTTGCTTGTCGTTGTATATCCATTAATTCTAGAGTTAAATTGATAAATAACGTGTACGAATTTGTTTAACGCATTTGTTTTGGTTACTCGGCGTCTCCGTTCTCGTGTAGCCTACATATTGCGTTTTTTTTTTTAATTTGCTTACCGCGCTAAAGGTTAGTATGTTTAAAATACGTAAGTCGTTTTGTTCATCAAATTTAAGTAGATAACTCATCAGTTGTTTGCATCAGAGCGACAATTTTTGAGATAGTTATTAAAACTGTTTAAAGGTTGTCAAACGTTGTTTCTCGTTGTATATCCTTTAATTCTAGAGTTAAATTGATAAATAACGTGTACGAATTTGTTTAACGCATTTGTTTTGGTTACTCGACGTCTCCGTTCTCGTGTAGCCTACATATTGCGTTTTTTTTTTAATTTGCTTACCGGGCTAAAGGTTAGCATGCTTAAAATACGTAAGTCGTTTTGTTCAACAAATTTAAGTAGATAACTCATCAGTTGTTTGCATCAGAGCGATAATTTTTGAGATAGTTATTAAAACTGTTTAAAGGTTGTCAAACGTTGTTTCTCGTTGTATATCCTTTAATTCTAGAGTTAAATTGATAAATAACGTGTACGAATTTGTTTAACGCATTTGTTTTTGTTACTCGACGTCTCCGTTCTCGTGTAGCCTACATATTGCGTTTTTTTTTTTTTAATTTGCTTACCGGGCTAAAGGTTAGCATGTTTAAAATACGTAAGTCGTTTTGTTCATCAAATTTAAGTAGATAACTCATCAGTTGTTTGCATCAGAGCGACAATTTTTGAGATAGTTATTAAAACTGTTTAAAGGTTGTCAAACGTTGTTTCTCGTTGTATATCCTTTAATTCTAGAGTTAAATTGATAAATAACGTGTACGAATTTGTTTAACGCATTTGTTTTGGTTGCTCGACGTCTCCGTTCTCGTGTAGCCTACATATTGCGTTTTTTTTTTAATTTGCTTACCGGGCTAAAGGTTAGCATGTTTAAAATACGTAAGTCGTTTTCTTCAACAAATTTGAGTAGATAACTCATCAGTTGTTTGCATCAGAGCGACAATTTTTGAGATAGTTATTAAAACTGTTTAAAGGTTGTCAAACGTTGTTTCTCGTTGTATATCCTTTAATTCTAGAGTTAAATTGATAAATAACGTGTACGAATTTGTTTAACGCATTTGTTTTGGTTACTCGACGTCTCCGTTCTCGTGTAGCCTACATATTGCGTTTTTTTTTTTAATTTGCTTACCGGGCTAAAGGTTAGCATGATTAAAATACGTAAGTCGTTTTGTTCAACATATTTAAGTAGATAACTCATCAGTTGTTTGCATCAGAGCGATAATTTTGGAGATAGTTATTAAAACTGTTTAAAGGTTGTCAAACGTTGTTTCTCGTTGTATATCCTTTAATTCTAGAGTTAAATTGATAAATAACGTGTACGAATTTGTTTAACGTATTTGTTTTGGTTACTCGACGTCTCCGTTCTCGTGTAGCCTACATATTGCGTTTTTTTTTTTAATTTGCTTACCGGGCTAAAGGTTAGCATGCTTAAAATACGTAAGTCGTTTTGTTCATCAAATTTAAGTAGATAACTCATCAGTTGTTTGCATCAGAGCGACAATTTTTGAGATAGTTATTAAAACTGTTTAAAGGTTGTCAAACGTTGTTTCTCGTTGTATATCCTTTAATTCTAGAGTTAAATTGATAAATAACGTGTACGAATTTGTTTAACACATTTGTTTTGGTTACTCGACATCTCCGTTCTCGTGTAGCCTACATATTGCGTTTTTTTTTTAATTTGCTTACCGGGCTAAAGGTTAGCATGTTTAAAATACGTAAGTCGTTTTGTTCATCAAATTTAAGTAGATAACTCATCAGTTGTTTTTATCAGAGCGATAATTTTTGAGATAGTTATTAAAACTGTTTAAAGATTGTCAAACGTTGTTTCTCGTTGTATATCCTTTAATTCTAGAGTTAAATTGATAAATAACGTGTACGAATTTGTTTAACGCATTTGTTTTGGTTACTCGACGTCTCCGTTCTCGTGTAGCCTACATATTGCGTTTTTTTTTAATTTGCTTACCGGGCTAAAGGTTAGCATGTTTAAAATACGTAAATCGTTTTGTTCATCAAATTTAAATAGATAACTCATCAGTTGTTTGCATCAGAGCGACAATTTTTGAGATAGTTATTAAAACTGTTTAAAGGTTGTCAAACGTTGTTTCTCGTTGTATATCCTTTAATTCTAGAGTTAAATTTGTTTTGGTTACTCGACGTCTCCGTTCTCGTGTAGCCAACATATTGCGTTTTTTTTTTTTAAATTTGCTTACCGTGCTAAAGGTTAGCATGTTTAAAATACGTAAGTGGTTTTGTTCATCAAATTTAAGTAGATAACTCATCAGTTGTTTGCATCAGAGCGACAATTTTTGAGATAGTTATTAAAACTGTTTAAAGGTTGTCAAACGTTGTTTCTCGTTGTATATCCTTTAATTCTAGAGTTAAATTGATAAATAACGTGTACGAATTTGTTTAACGCATTTGTTTTGGTTACTCGACGTCTCCGTTCTCGTGTAGCCTACATATTGCGTTTTTTTTTTAATTTGCTTACCGGGCTAAAGGTTAGCATGTTTAAAATACGTAAGTCGTTTTGTTCATCAAATTTAAGTAGATAACTCATCAGTTGTTTGCATCAGAGCGACAATTTTTGAGATAGTTATTAAAACTGTTTAAAGGTTGTCAAACGTTGTTTCTCGTTGTATATCCTTTAATTCTAGAGTTAAATTGATAAATAACGTGTACGAATTTGTTTAGCGCATTTGTTTTGGTTACTCGACGTCTCCGTTCTCGTGTAGCCTACATATTGCGTTTTTTTTTTTTAATTTGCTTACCGGGCTAAAGGTTAGCATGCTTAAAATACGTAAGTCGTTTTGTTCATCAAATTTAAGTAGATAACTCATCAGTTGTTTGCATCAGAGCGACAATTTTTGAGATAGTTATTAAAACTGTTTAAAGGTTGTCAAACGTTGTTTCTCGTTGTATATCCTTTAATTCTAGAGTTAAATTGATAAATAACGTGTACGAATTTGTTTAACGCATTTGTTTTGGTTACTCGACGTCTCCGTTCTCGTGTAGCCTACATATTGCGTTTTTTTTTTTTTAATTTGCTTACCGGGCTAAAGGTTAGCATGTTTAAAATACGTAAGTCGTTTTGTTCATCAAATTTAAGTAGATAACTCATCAGTTGTTTGCATCAGAGCGACAATTTTTGAGATAGTTATTAAAACTGTTTAAAGGTTGCCAAACGTTGTTTCTCGTTGTATATCCTTTAATTCTAGAGTTAAATTGATAAATAACGTGTACGAATTTGTTTAACGCATTTGTTTTGGTTACTCGACGTCTCCGTTCTCGTGTAGCCTACATATTGCGTTTTTTTTTTTAATTGCTTACCGGGCTAAAGGTTAGCATGCTTAAAATACGTAAGTCGTTTTGTTCAACATATTTAAGTAGATAACTCATCAGTTGTTTGCATCAGAGCGATAATTTTTGAGATAGTTATTAAAACTGTTTAAAGGTTGTCAAACGTTGTTTCTCGTTGTATATCCTTTAATTCTAGAGTTAAATTGATAAATAACGTGTACGAATTTGTTTAACGTATTTGTTTTGGTTACTCGACGTCTCCGTTCTCATGTAGCCTACATATTGCGTTTTTTTTTTAATTTGCTTACCGGGCTAAAGGTTAGCATGCTTAAAATACGTAAGTCGTTTTGTTCATCAAATTTAAGTAGATAACTCATCAGTTGTTTGCATCAGAGGGACAATTTTTGAGATAGTTATTAAAACTGTTTAAAGGTTGTCAAACGTTGTTTCTCGTTGTATATCCTTTAATTCCTAGAGTTAAATTGATAAATAACGTGTACGAATTTGTTTAACGCATTTGTTTTGGTTACTCGACGTCTCCGTTCTCGTGTAGCCTACATATTGCGTTTTTTTTTTTAATTTGCTTACCGGGCTAAAGGTTAGCATGCTTAAAATATGTAAGTCGTTTTGTTCATCAAATTTAAGTAGATAACTCATCAGTTGTTTGCATCAGAGCGATAATTTTTGAGATAGTTATTAAAACTGTTTAAAGGTTGTCAAACGTTGTTTCTCGTTGTATATCCTTTAATTCTAGAGTTAAATTGATAAATAACGTGTACGAATTTGTTTAACGCATTTTTTTTGGTTACTCGACGTCTCCGTTCTCGTGTAGCCTACATATTGCGTTTTTTTTTTAATTTGCTTACCGGGCTAAAGGTTAGCATGTTTAAAATACGTAAATCGTTTTGTTCATCAAATTTAAATAGATAACTCATCAGTTGTTTGCATCAGAGCGACAATTTTTGAGATAGTTATTAAAACTGTTTAAAGGTTGTCAAACGTTGTTTCTCGTTGTATATCCTTTAATTCTAGAGTTAAATTGATAAATAACGTGTACGAATTTGTTTAACGCATTTGTTTTGGTTACTCGACGTCTCCGTTCTCGTGTAGCCTACATATTGCGTTTTTTTTTTAATTTGCTTACCGGGCTAAAGGTTAGCATGCTTAAAATACGTAAGTCGTTTTGTTCAACAAATTTAAGTAGATAACTCATCAGTTGTTTGCATCAGAGCGATAATTTTTGAGATAGTTATTAAAACTGTTTAAAGGTTGTCAAACGTTGTTTATCCTTTAATTCTGGAGTTAAATTGATAAATAACGTGTACGAATTTGTTTAACGCATTTGTTTTGGTTACTCGACGTCTCCGTTCTCGTGTAGCCTACATATTGCGTTTTTTTTTTTAATTTGCTTACCGGGCTAAAGGTTAGCATGCTTAAAATACGTAAGTCGTTTTGTTCATCAAATTTAAGTAGATAACTCATCAGTTGTTTGCATCAGAGCGACAATTTTTGAGATAGTTATTAAAACTGTTTAAAGGTTGTCAAACGTTGTTTCTCGTTGTATATCCTTTAATTCTAGAGTTAAATTGATAAATAACGTGTACGAATTTGTTTAACGCATTTGTTTTGGTTACTCGACGTCTCCGTTCTCGTGTAGCCTACATATTGCGTTTTTTTTTTTTTAATTTGCTTACCGGGCTAAAGGTTAGCATGTTTAAAATACGTAAGTCGTTTTGTTCATCAAATTTAAGTAGATAACTCATCAGTTGTTTGCATCAGAGCGACAATTTTTGAGATAGTTATTAAAACTGTTTAAAGGTTGTCAAACGTTGTTTCTCGTTGTATATCCTTTAATTCTAGAGTTAAATTGATAAATAACGTGTACGAATTTGTTTAACGCATTTGTTTTGGTTACTCGACGTCTCCGTTCTCGTGTAGCCTACATATTGCGTTTTTTTTTTAATTTGCTTACCGGGCTAAAGGTTAGCATGCTTAAAATACGTAAGTCGTTTTGTTCATCAAATTTAAGTAGATAACTCATCAGTTGTTTGCATCAGAGCGACAATTTTTGAGATAGTTATTAAAACTGTTTAAAGGTTGTCAAACGTTGTTTCTCGTTGTATATCCTTTAATTCTAGAGTTAAATTGATAAATAACGTGTACGAATTTGTTTAACGCATTTGTTTTGGTTACTCGACGTCTCCGTTCTCGTGTAGCCTACATATTGCGTTTTTTTTTTTTTAATTTGCTTACCGGGCTAAAGGTTAGCATGTTTAAAATACGTAAGTCGTTTTGTTCATCAAATTTAAGTAGATAACTCATCAGTTGTTTGCATCAGAGCGACAATTTTTGAGATAGTTATTAAAACTGTTTAAAGGTTGTCAAACGTTGTTTCTCGTTGTATATCCTTTAATTCTAGAGTTAAATTGATAAATAACGTGTACGAATTTGTTTAACGCATTTGTTTTGGTTACTCGACGTCTCCGTTCTCGTGTAGCCTACATATTGCGTTTTTTTTTTAATTTGCTTACCGGGCTAAAGGTTAGCATGCTTAAAATACGTAAGTCGTTTTGTTCAACATATTTAAGTAGATAACTCATCAGTTGTTTGCATCAGAGCGATAATTTTTGAGATAGTTATTAAAACTGTTTAAAGGTTGTCAAACGTTGTTTCTCGTTGTATATCCTTTAATTCTAGAGTTAAATTGATAAATAACGTGTACGAATTTGTTTAACGTATTTGTTTTGGTTACTCGACGTCTCCGTTCTCATGTAGCCTACATATTGCGTTTTTTTTTTAATTTGCTTACCGGGCTAAAGGTTAGCATGCTTAAAATACGTAAGTCGTTTTGTTCATCAAATTTAAGTAGATAACTCATCAGTTGTTTGCATCAGAGCGACAATTTTTGAGATAGTTATTAAAACTGTTTAAAGGTTGTCAAACGTTGTTTCTCGTTGTATATCCTTTAATTCTAGAGTTAAATTGATAAATAACGTGTACGAATTTGTTTAACGCATTTGTTTTGGTTACTCGACGTCTCCGTTCTCGTGTAGCCTACATATTGCGTTTTTTTTTTTTAATTTGCTTACCGGGCTAAAGGTTAGCATGCTTAAAATATGTAAGTCGTTTTGTTCATCAAATTTAAGTAGATAACTCATCATTTGTTTGCATCAGAGCGATAATTTTTGAGATAGTTATTAAAACTGTTTAAAGGTTGTCAAACGTTGTTTCTCGTTGTATATCCTTTAATTCTAGAGTTAAATTGATAAATAACGTGTACGAATTTGTTTAACGCATTTGTTTTGGTTACTCGACGTCTCCGTTCTCGTGTAGCCTACATATTGCGTTTTTTTTTTAATTTGCTTACCGGGCTAAAGGTTAGCATGTTTAAAATACGTAAATCGTTTTGTTCATCAAATTTAAATAGATAACTCATCAGTTGTTTGCATCAGAGCGACAATTTTTGAGATAGTTATTAAAACTGTTTAAAGGTTGTCAAACGTTGTTTCTCGTTGTATATCCTTTAATTCTAGAGTTAAATTGATAAATAACGTGTACGAATTTGTTTAACGCATTTGTTTTGGTTACTCGACGTCTCCGTTCTCGTGTAGCCTACATATTGCGTTTTTTTTTAAATTTGCTTACCGGGCTAAAGGTTAGCATGCTTAAAATACGTAAGTCGTTTTGTTCAACAAATTTAAGTAGATAACTCATCAGTTGTTTGCATCAGAGCGATAATTTTTGAGATAGTTATTAAAACTGTTTAAAGGTTGTCAAACGTTGTTTCTCGTTGTATATCCTTTAATTCTGGAGTTAAATTGATAAATAACGTGTACGAATTTGTTTAACGCATTTGTTTTGGTTACTCGACGTCTCCGTTCTCGTGTAGCCAACATATTGCGTTTTTTTTTTTAATTTGCTTACCGGGCTAAAGGTTAGCATGTTTAAAATACGTAAGTCGTTTTGTTCATCAAATTTAAGTAGATAACTCATCAGTTGTTTGCATCAGAGCGACAATTTTTGAGATAGTTATTAAAACTGTTTAAAGGTTGTCAAACGTTGCTTGTCGTTGTATATCCATTAATTCTAGAGTTAAATTGATAAATAACGTGTACGAATTTGTTTAACGCATTTGTTTTGGTTACTCCACGTCTCCGTTCTCGTGTAGCCTACATATTGCGTTTTTTTTTTTAATTTGCTTACCGGGCTAAAGGTTAGCATGTTTAAAATACGTAAGTCGTTTTGTTCATCAAATTTAAGTAGATAACTCATCAGTTGTTTGCATCAGAGCGACAATTTTTGAGATAGTTATTAAAACTGTTTAAAGGTTGTCAAACGTTGTTTCTCGTTGTATATCCTTTAATTCTAGAGTTAAATTGATAAATAACGTGTACGAATTTGTTTAACGCATTTGTTTTGGTTACTCGACGTCTCCGTTCTCGTGTAGCCTACATATTGCGTTTTTTTTTTAATTTGCTTACCGGGCTAAAGGTTAGCATGATTAAAATACGTAAGTCGTTTTGTTCAACAAATTTAAGTAGATAACTCATCAGTTGTTTGCATCAGAGCGATAATTTTTGAGATAGTTATTAAAACTGTTTAAAGGTTGTCAAACGTTGTTTCTCGTTGTATATCCTTTAATTCTAGAGTTAAATTGATAAATAACGTGTACGAATTTGTTTAACGCATTTGTTTTGGTTACTCGACGTCTCCGTTCTCGTGTAGCCTACATATCGCGTTTTTTTTTTTTTTTAATTTGCTTACCGGGCTAAAGGTTAGCATGTTTAAAATACGTAAGTCGTTTTGTTCATCAAATTTAAGTAGATAACTCATCAGTTGTTTGCATCAGAGCGACAATTTTTGAGATAGTTATTAAAACTGTTTAAAGGTTGTCAAACGTTGTTTCTCGTTGTATATCCTTTAATTCTAGAGTTAAATTTATAAATAACGTGTACGAATTTGTTTAACGCATTTGTTTTGGTTGCTCGACGTCTCCGTTCTCGTGTAGCCTACATATTGCGTTTTTTTTTTAATTTGCTTACCGGGCTAAAGGTTAGCATGTTTAAAATACGTAAGTCGTTTTCTTCAACAAATTTGAGTAGATAACTCATCAGTTGTTTGCATCAGAGCGACAATTTTTGAGATAGTTATTAAAACTGTTTAAAGGTTGTCAAACGTTGTTTCTCGTTGTATATCCTTTAATTCTAGAGTTAAATTGATAAATAACGTGTACGAATTTGTTTAACGCATTTGTTTTGGTTACTCGACGTCTCCGTTCTCGTGTAGCCTACATATTGCGTTTTTTTTTTAATTTGCTTACCGGGCTAAAGGTTAGCATGCTTAAAATACGTAAGTCGTTTTGTTCAACATATTTAAGTAGATAACTCATCAGTTGTTTGCATCAGAGCGATAATTTTTGAGATAGTTATTAAAACTGTTTAAAGGTTGTCAAACGTTGTTTCTCGTTGTATATCCTTTAATTCTAGAGTTAAATTGATAAATAACGTGTACGAATTTGTCTAACGTATTTGTTTTGGTTACTCGACGTCTCCGTTCTCGTGTAGCCTACATATTGCGTTTTTTTTTTAATTTGCTTACCGGGCTAAAGGTTAGCATGCTTAAAATACGTAAGTCGTTTTGTTCATCAAATTTAAGTAGATAACTCATCAGTTGTTTGCATCAGAGCGACAATTTTTGAGATAGTTATTAAAACTGTTTAAAGGTTGTCAAACGTTGTTTCTCGTTGTATATCCTTTAATTCTAGAGTTAAATTGATAAATAACGTGTACGAATTTGTTTAACACATTTGTTTTGGTTACTCGACATCTCCGTTCTCGTGTAGCCTACATATTGCGTTTTTTTTTTAATTTGCTTACCGGGCTAAAGATTAGCATGTTTAAAATACGTAAATCGTTTTGTTCATCAAATTTAAATAGATAACTCATCAGTTGTTTGCATCAGAGCGACAATTTTTGAGATAGTTATTAAAACTGTTTAAAGGTTGTCAAACGTTGTTTCTCGTTGTATATCCTTTAATTCTAGAGTTAAATTTGTTTTGGTTACTCGACGTCTCCGTTCTCGTGTAGCCAACATATTGCGTTTTTTTTTTAATTTGCTTACCGGGCTAAAGGTTAGCATGTTTAAAATACGTAAGTGGTTTTGTTCATCAAATTTAAGTAGATAACTCATCAGTTGTTTGCATCAGAGCGACAATTTTTGAGATAGTTATTAAAACTGTTTAAAGGTTGTCAAACGTTGCTTGTCGTTGTATATCCATTAATTCTAGAGTTAAATTGATAAATAACGTGTACGAATTTGTTTAACGCATTTGTTTTGGTTACTCGACGTCTCCGTTCTCGTGTAGCCTACATATTGCGTTTTTTTTTTTTAATTTGCTTACCGGGCTGAAGGTTAGCATGTTTAAAATACGTAAGTCGTTTTGTTCATCAAATTTAAGTAGATAACTCATCAGTTGTTTGCATCAGAGCGACAATTTTTGAGATAGTTATTAAAACTGTTTAAAGGTTGTCAAACGTTGTTTCTCGTTGTATATCCTTTAATTCTAGAGTTAAATTGATAAATAACGTGTACGAATTTGTTTAACGCATTTGTTTTGGTTACTCGACGTCTCCGTTCTCGTGTAGCCTACATATTGCGTTTTTTTTTTTAATTTGCTTACCGGGCTAAAGGTTAGCATGCTTAAAATACGTAAGTCGTTTTGTTCATCAAATTTAAGTAGATAACTCATCAGTTGTTTGCATCAGAGCGACAATTTTTGATATAGTTATTAAAACTGTTTAAAGGTTGTCAAACGTTGTTTCTCGTTGTATATCCTTTAATTCTAGAGTTAAATTGATAAATTTCGTGTACGAATTTGTTTAACGCATTTGTTTTGGTTACTCGACGTCTCCGTTCTCGTGTAGCCTACATATTGCGTTTTTTTTTTTAATTTGCTTACCGGGCTAAAGGTTAGCATGTTTAAAATACGTAAGTCGTTTTGTTCATCAAATTTAAGTAGATAACTCATCAGTTGTTTGCATCAGAGCGACAATTTTTGAGATAGTTATTAAAACTGTTTAAAGGTTGTCAAACGTTGTTTCTCGTTGTATATCCTTTAATTCTAGAGTTAAATTGATAAATAACGTGTACGAATTTTGTTTAGGCCACCAAGATAAATTCTTGTATCATGTCTTCGCGGACGACCCACCCTAATCCTACACTCCTTTGGGCATATCGCCAGTCAGCCAACGTTAGCCCATTGCACCCACAAAGAAATCAGTCCCGCAAGAAAAGCATAGCTTATGTGCATTATTCTGGTAAGGCTAATGCCTTAACTTATAAAACATACCCAACGTCTAAGTCCAATGTAAGACGTATATAAACCGTTCAGGCAAAAATACTAAGGCCTCACTAAGGCGCTCGTTTTTCGCATTGGCAACGCACAAGCAGGTTGGTAGTCAGCAGAACAATTAATATACCATTGTTTTGTTATGTTTTCAAATGCCTACCAATAACATGCACGAACATATCCATGCCTGCTTAGAGCAATGAACGGACGGTACAGTTCTTAGGTTTAGCATGATAACACACGCTCAAACCTATTGCCACATATGTAAGTATATGGATGGACATATCGGTAACCGTTTTATATTTTTTTGTGCCTGCATTCCTCTGCTGAGGCATCTGCCTGAATGCATGGCGAAGTATGTACATCCATATACGTGCATATATACCTTACGGATTTCTTTCTATTGTATGCGCTTTTTAGCAAAGGTAATTTCCCCTCAAAACGGTTAGCTATGTCGACTGCGGCTCGAGGGTTTTTATGTCTTTTGCGAAGAACTTAACTTTTACTTTTCTGTCAACCTTCAGCGGATCAGCAGCAGCCACACCACCGGGTAAGCCTATTTAAATATCTAGCAATAACTTATAATAAAATTTCATTTTTTCTATAACGTTATTAATATCATGCCTATGAATTGAATATTTAATAAATATTATAACGATTATTTGATTCAAACTCTCTCTCTCTCTTTATTTCTTTATATCGACACTACCACCGAGGAATCTGAGCTATCCAATCCCTCGGCGGTGTGTTCATGGTCCTTACTCACCGGGAACTATAGAGATCGGCACCAAAATCCACCATCCATCGAATTGGTTAAAAGCGACAAAATATATAAAAAGCATTCAGGCGATACGACCATATAATTTTGGAAAAGCGAGACAAAGGCGTGCAAGCAAATAGAGGCTATTAGAAGCAGATACAGACACCATAATACAAGTCAAGGAAATAATTAAAAGGTACGTGGTTGTATTTCAGTGGCACTTAGGCTATATAAACGGTATAGAACCGAAGATACGGCCCAGAGCCAAGAATAAAACCCGCGGTAGAATTTTTTTGTCTTTCTTGCGTAAATTTCTAGCACTTCCCCCCACCAGTGGTAAGGGGTGCCAGAACTTGCGCAAAAACAATCCTTAGTCTCGGCCAATAAAGGCAAAACCTTGCGTCAGTCTGTTGCTTCCCCCCACCAGCGGTAAGGGGTATCAGATCCTGCGCAAAACTTCGTTATCCACTCCGTTCAATTCGCAAATAACTTGGAGCAACTCTAGTACTTCCCCCCACCAGCGGTAAGGGGTATTAGTTATTGGTCAGGTTAGCTAATCGACTCCCTAGTGCTCTATACCTCTGCGTCGACGAAACTTTGATTCAGTCTGGTACTTCCCCCCACCAGTGGTAAGGGGTTCCGGATACTGCTCAAAGTGAAGGAATTAAATTCCGTAATCCTCCCTCGGTCTGCATATTCGGGATCGAATTCCAGAGCACTCATAAAATACGTTAAGTTAGCGAAACAAAAAACATTGTAATATTAGTGGCAGTTGGGTGGCGAGACTAATTGCCAAACGATTCCAACCTTCAGTTATCCCTTGCAAAATACATATATACTTCTGTATAGGAAGCTCTCCGAAAAGCACATTTTTGTTGCTTTGAAAACAAAAAGGATCAGATCCCCCTCCTTGATTAGAATCGTGTCCTTTATTCAACCGAAATTATGGAGTCATATATCAGGCTGGCTGATGCCGTCATCGAATTCGAGTCTGACTACAATGACATGCCTGAGGCTAACCACACAAAACACACCCTTGCCATCCAACAAGAAGAGTTAAAAGCCATATGGAAAAAGGCGAAGGTATCGTGCGAAAACCTTTTAAACTCAGACACATTGGAGGCAAAAAATATTGCGGCAGTAAAAATAAAGCATAAAGCAGCTTATGCAATTTTCCTCCGCTGTATGTCCAATATGGCAGAGCTTCAGGCAACATTAAATAAGAAAGAAACTGATGGAGAGGAACGACCCGAGCGCGAGCGCGAACGAAATATCCGTTTACCTCCTTGCGACACAGAAGTTTTTAAGGGAGACTATCTCTCATGGCCAACATTCCGTGATATGTTCACGGCCATATACATTCAAAACAAGAGCCTTTCAAATATTGAGAGATTGTACTACCTTAATCAGAAAACTCAGGGGGAAGCAAAAGAAATCGTGCAAAAATGCCAGTTAACTAACGATGGTTTCGCCACGGCGTGGAAAAATTTTACAGGCAGGTACGAAAATAAACGCATTCTGATAAACACACAACTGAAGATTTTATTTAGCTTAGGGAAAATTGAATGTGAGTGTGGCGCCTCGATTAAAAAGCTGCAACGCGAAATAAACAATTGTATCGCGTCACTCAAAACCCATCAAATCGACATCTCCAACTGGGATGCGATCATAACATATCTCTGCTCGACTAAGTTACCAGAAAGCACCTTGGCGCTCTGGGAACAAACAGTGGAGAATAAGACAGAAGTCTCCAAATGGGAGGACATGGACAAATTCTTGTCCCATAGGTTTCAGACATTGGAAACGGTCTCGGGCATTACAGGTAGCAAGAGCACTACAGCCCCGAAATAACAACAACCTGGTAAACAAACTACCGATGCCTCGCACCGCAAGCTTGGCGCATTCCAAACGAGTGTGTCCAAGGGTTCGTGCAAGATGTGCACATCAAATGAGCACAGGCTTCAATACTGTCCGAGGTTCAGGAATCAAACCCCCCTCGACAGACTTAATTTTATTAAAAATAACAATAGTTGCGTCAACTGCCTATCCCCGAGACATACTGTGTCTAAGTGCACGAGCTCGTACAATTGCAGCACTTGCCACCTACGACACCATACGCTTCTCCATATTCAGGCAGTTGTACCAAAACCAGCGGGTAGGGCTACAACGTCGTACCCCCATAACAACTCCCCAAGCACTTCGGCCCAGGCACAGCAGAAACGTGATGTTGCAAACAGCGTCAATAACGTAACATCATGTTTCTCAAATACCAACAAAGGTGTCTTACTAGGCACAGCACGTGTTAACATCTATCACAACGATCCTAGCAGAAAGGCATTTTTTCATGAAGAATCCCTTACCATCTCTCCAAAGGAAATTAAGTCAACTATGTCTCAGGTAATAATCAATGTCCAACGCAGCCATTTCCAGGCAGAATACGCTGCACTCGTAGCGGACAAGTCGGTAGGTTCGAAGAGTGAACTACTATCTCTTGTCCCATTTCTAGATTCAGATAACATTATAAGGACGGGCGGACGTCTAGGAGCTTCTCGCGATATGTCCTATAACGAGTGTCACCCGATAATCTTGCCATACAGCTGCCGACTGTCTCGATTAATCGTGCAGGCTGTCCACAAGGAATCATTACACGGAGAGAACCAACTTATGTTACGTTTAATCCGAACGCAGTATTGGATTCCCCGTGTAAAAAACATGATCAAGTCAGTAATCCATAACTGCAAAGTGTGCACGATATACCGCAAACGTTCGCAATCGCAGCTGATGGGGATCCTGCCGAAAGAGCGGACTACCTACTCCCTAGCGTTCACGAACACTGGCATCGAATTTGCAGGACCATTCGAAATAAAGAATTTTCAGGGACGAGGCTGTAGGGTATCCAAAGGATATGTCTGTTTATTTGTATGCTTCTCGACCAAGGCCATACATTTGGAAGCTACAACAGACCTGAGCACTCAGTCGTTTCTGGCAGCCTTCGCCAGGTTCGTTTCACGACGAGGCTGTCCAAAAAACATTTATTCCGACAATGGGACCAACTTTGTCGGGGCAGCGAGGTCGTTAAGAAACGAAATCAAAGCGTTTTTAACTCACGCCCGCGACAAAACCCTAGCGTACTACTCCCATCAAGAAATCGCGTGGCACTTCATCCCCGCCGCCGCCCCGCATATGGGCGGATTGTGGGAGGCTGGCGTGAAAAGTTTTAAAAGGCATTTCAACAAGATAGAGTCTCATTACAAATATACCTTTGAGGAATTCGCCACCTTGCTGTGCAGAATCGGGTCTTGCCTCAATTCACGACCCCTCACTCCTTCCTCCAACAATCCGACCGATATAGAGCCTCTTACTCCTGGTCATTTTCTGACAGGGGGACATCTACTAGCCCCCCCTGAGCCAGATGCCAGCGAGAGCCCGTCATCAGTCATCAACCGCTGGCAGAGACTAAAGGCCCTACACCACTCATTTTGTAACCGATGGAAATCCGAGTATCTAATGGAGCTGCAAAAAAGAAACAAATGGAAGTTCCCGAAAACCAACATGAAGGTCGGGGACTTGGTGGTCATCAAGGAAGACAATCTCCCGCCCAATGAGTGGAGAATGGGCCGAGTCACCGATGTTCACCCCGGTCCCGATAATCGCATCCGCGTGGTCGAGGTCCGGACATCTCGAGGGCAAGTGACGAGACCCCTGGTGAAACGCGTTCTGCTTCCCTCCACTCAAGAGGAGGCTTCGACAACCTCCTCCTAATTTAAAATTTAACATCTCCCACTTAAAAAAAAAAAAAAAAAAAAAAAAAAAAAAACCTGATACAGTCCACTGCTCACTAAAATATAAATATAAACAAGCCCGAATCGTCGAGCTTGACAAGGCGATCAAACAAACATCCACCAGAAAGAAACCGCCGCTCATCCGAAAACGAGCGTTCCACCTTATTACATGACAATGAATGAGACATCAAGATTATTTTCATTACTTTATTATGCAAGTTGATTTAGAAAAAAAAATAAAAAGAAAGGTTGTATCTTATTCCAGGGGCGAGCGGGAAAACGAGGCTACGTCCCCTGCGCTGGCCCCTCCCGCACTATCCGGACCGATCCCGAAAATACGGTGACGGAAGCCGAGCTTCCAGGCGTCAACCGTATTTCCGCGAACGGCCGAACGGGTGCGGGGGGGCGGCCGCGGGGGGCGTCCCGGAATCCCCGCTCGCCAGGCTCGGGGGGAGGAGGATGTCCCTGGAGCTGACGGGACTGTCCCGCACCCTCGGCACTCTAAAAATGAGCTCTCGTACGCTCCGGGGAGCGGGCCTCAGCTCCAAAGGATAAACCTCCCTCACCCGTGGACACTCATAGAAGAGAACATAGTAGTTCCATCGAACCCTGTCCTGGAAAAGATTATCCTCAACTAAATATAGACCCGTGGCGTCACGGACATCCATGAGGACGTGGCGCACCACCCGCTGCCAAAAGGTGAGCTCAATAAACTGCCTGAATGGCACAGGAAACTGGCTTTCCGTATAATCCCCCGGGAGCTCAGCTAATAATAGCGAAAAATCCACGCCTGACATGACTCTGGAAAGGGAAAAGAAACCCGAATGAGTTAATTTGTAAGGGTTACCTACGTGCCCATCTACTCCCTTTCACCAATCAACGCATCGGCTCCTTAATGGACCACGAGGCTAACAAATAGAACAGTCACAAAACAACGAATTAATAACGCATCATACAGGGGCACAAAGACACACATTTGCGGTTCCCAAATGTTAGAATTTTGTAACCAATTTATTGAAAGACCACAAAATGTGTTTTTTACACAAACGAAAACAAATTAACTATTCTACTACACAGTTAAAAATAAAAATGTAAGGCGCGCCAACCTCCGAAAAGAATTAAGGCCGAGCTTCTCTTCCAATTTGCGTCGGGCTCCTTTCAATTTTTCCTACAAATTAGCGGGACGGGACCTACTTGTTTTATACCGACTCCGAACGGTACCTGCAGGGCAGATGAATTTTCACTAAGAGCTTTCTATGGCAGAAATACACTCGGAGTGCTTGCAAGAACCTTCCGAGGGGCAACCCCGCTTAGATAAATTTTCTTCCAATTGACAAAAAAAAACCTATTTCTAGAATATGATGCTACCTTGCAGTAGGCGGAGCACGCTACCATCACACCACAAACTGCAGACAATTGGACAATCACTACACTAATTAAACAATAACTACGACATCAACATCTAGATGGATCCCTTAATAGGAAGAGCGACGTCTTAGTTGCGAATATTATTTGCTAGGTAGCGCAAATATGAAGCCAACAAACGCAATAGCTGCAATTAGAATTCCAGCATATTTGATAATATCGCTGTCCTCCTCCCAGAAGTCAACAAATGTCTGCTTGCATCCACGACGTTAAACATTTTCAATCCGACAATTGCTGTTCTTGCAGCACGATGGCGGGTAATAGCCTTGGAATGAACAATCCACATAGGAATTTCTACCACAGCATTCAATACTAGTTTGAATTGCATCTATATAATCAGCGCCCATGTCTTTCGACCACATCGCCCATTGTCACCAAATATCTATCTTTGGAACCCACCTGTAAAATGACCAAAGCTATTTGTCCCACACACGGAACGAAAAGTGGCACAGAGTACGTCATCGACGTGCAGTATTGACTCGCGTATCGCGCCACAACAGCAAAAAACAATAAGCAATAAACCGTATATCGAACAAAAAATTAAATAACAAAATAACAAAGATATTTAACCAGGAAGAGACATCTCTTTGTATTTCAGCCCATTTCAAAAAAACCTTAGAGAAATTGACTGTTGTATTTTATTACTTCAGGCATTTATTTTTTCGTTTAATAAGTAAACAAGGACCTCGCTTATATGCATACTCATCGAAAGAAAATATATTTAAATACACACATACATACTTATGTACGTATTTATTCTGCTTCATAAACTACAAAAAATACCAAATGTCTTGAGAAATAATATTAGACCAACGCAACCAACCAGGTGCATTTCGGGTTTGCATTCAAAAAGATCGAGCTTGTGCACTGAATCCCTATCCAAGGCGGCACGCATGGTATGTGTAACTTGACGTGCCACTTCATATTGCTGCTGTAAATTTGAGAACATTACTTCACGCGTTTTCACATCAGGCGCTACAGATGGCACAGCTTTTTGTTCAATTATTGCAGTATCTTCCTTTGGTGGTGGCACATTACCCTTTATACCCATTAAACGCATAAATCTCGATGCCACCTTGCCATCGGTATCTTGAGAGAACTGCGCATTACCCCACTTTTCGCTGTATCCTCCATCCTTTTAGCACCCCAAATCAACTTACGTTTTTTTTGCACCTGTTCAGCATATTTGTTTACATTTATAACATTCGGATAATAGTAACCAGGAAGTTGTATTACTGCAGGATCAGCAGAAGAAGATGCTGATGTAATGGCAATCACATTTGGTTGCTTTGGCGCTGTTTCGCTGAGAGGCAGAGCCAATAATGGTTGCGTATGACTACGGAAACCACAGCCAGCAGATTCGTGCCAAAACAACAGCCTGTTGCTATGGTTATTGACGATTGCTTCTGGCATCAGCTCATAGCGTTGATATTATTTTAAGCTTTCGAGTTTTTTGTCGTTGCTGGTTCAACACTACACCAGTGTCATACTGCGTTTGCGTGGAAATATGCATTTGTTATATTTTCACTCTTTTTTGGGAATAAATATATTGTTTACAATTTGGTGTTGACAATTTTTTTGTCGAAACGTCAATGCGTGTGAGCAGGGTTACCAGAGAGGTTTTCACAAAATTCACATGCTGATGGTTGCATGGCACTATAAAGTAGCAAACGAATTCTGCGTGATTTTGAGCGCTCAAAGGCACGGCCACTATAATCACATTTGTGATGCACCTCATCATTAACGCTATTTTTTGATGTGGTTATGTATGACTCAACAGCACTAACGACGGGACACTCCTCGAAGGTTGGGAGAGGGTTATCGATGGTCTTTACCGGATATATACCCTATCCGTTCCGTAACGAACCGCCATTAGGTCACTGGCGGGACCGTCTCGGGAGGATTTGTATGACCACATTGAACCTTTGCTTTATGCTGTCCACGTGTGGATTAAATTGGACACTTAGGGCATTGGTTGTGGGCGCATATATGCATGTCGAAACCATGCAAGTTGTGAATTTGAGGTCACAATTGGAAGACTTAAGACATACAAATATTAGTTAGTGAACATATGGGGTCCTGGGCATACACATGCATTCTTCGTTCTTAGCATACTGGGTTAGTTTCTGAATTAAGCACCGTGTTTTCTTCAATTAGATCTACCATCTATGATTTTCGGTTAGCGATAATCTAACTACATACATGCCAAATGGGTCTCAACTGTTTTTACCTTTAAATATGTGTTACAGCTGCGCCTGATTCCTTATTTGGATATTGAATTGTGATCGCCACGCGTGTGACAAATGGTTGCAGCAACGCTTAAATCATAGAAAGGTAATCAGCGTTATTAGACGACGTGCTCTATAGCAATATATGATTGCATAATTACACTTTCAATTGATTACCAATATAAATACATACCAAATAAAATTTCAACACGTTGCTATCTTTGAGGAGGTGTGGCGGCTGCAGCGGCGACTGATTCCTTATTTGGATCTTGAATTGTGATCGCCACGCTTGTAACAAATGGTTGCAGCAACGTTTCGGTTGCGATCAAAATTTGATGGTAGAAGTACTTTAGAATTTTACACACCTTTATAAAGATCAGTCGATTGCTGGTAATATCGCTCAGTGGCAGGGTCTATCCAAATATCAAGTCTTATAGAGACGAACTTCTTGTCTCTACACCGTGAGTTATCGATTTTCGATACCTACATCTTTGCTCACCACTAGTAAGGAATAAAGGTGCATGCGACATTAAGCGGCGTGACCCTTGGCGGCACGACCTTTAGCGGCGCGACACTCAGCGGCACGACACTTTGCGGTACCCTATTGGAGGTCAATTCCCTAACTGTGAAAAACTGAAGAATGTTCAGTCATTGAAGACTCATCTGCCCACATAATTTACACTTTAAATTTTCATGAAATCAAATGTATATTGTTGTGCACATTGTTTCGCTGAATGAGCGCTGAGAGTAAAGGTCTTATGTCAGTGAGAAAATACTCATCAAACGCCATGAGAACAAAAAGGTCATTCTATCACAGAGCGAATGACTTTTGAATGTCACAATAGTGTACACTGGCTGCCAAGAAAACTCACGAAGTCTTATCAGTGAGTTCTTTTGGTTCATAGTTTCGCTTTACTGAATCATAACTCAAAGTTTATGCAATTTCTTGCAACCTACAATGGACGAATAGGGCCCCAGAGCACTCGCGGCATTTTTGCCTAATAGGGGCGTGTGCACTCTATGCGACGCGACACTGCACGGAAAATTGTGTCACTACACGTCGCGTCGTATGGTGCGCACTCTACTTAGTTGGTTAACGTGGTTGTGTCGTGTCGCCTGACGGTCGCTAGATCTGGCTCTATAAGAATACGGGCGGGACAGTCCCGTCACTACATGTCGCGTCGTATAGGCGCATTCAGCTTGCACGAACCCGATCGTTGAAGGCACACGAGAAATCAGGGCCAATAGCCAATGAAACGTAAAGCAATCTCCTGATGGCCCGCATGCTAGGTCGCATCATTTCTTATGCAAAATTAACCACCAACTGCCCAATAATTCCCCGTACCTCTCACGATTCCTGTCAATCTCGGACTGGCTCGCCACCCAACCCATCGGAAAATATCGACGGTCATGCACTGGTTTATCTAGCGAACCTTTCTTTCCAGATTCAACATGACTCGCTTTACGGCATTGCGGGAAAAGGCAGAGAGCATGGCACAACGATATCCCGCACCATGCCACCTATGCGAAGGCAATCACCCCCTTCGTCTATGCCCAAGCTATAGGGCAAAAACTCCCGAAGAGAGGCTAAAGGAGGTACTCGTCGAACGGCTTTGCAGCAACTGCTTGTCAATATCGCACAGCGCCGGCGCATGTACCAGCCAAGGACGGTGCCATGGGTGTCAGGGAAAACACCACACAACCCTACACATCGACGGAGAAGACCAGCCAGAAATCGACACAAGACCGTGGCGTGTGCAAGTGGAGAGCGAGGAAGAAGATGACCACTGGCTGACCCTAGATGCATCTGGCATTGAAACCGACGACCTTGAGGAAGGGGAAATTGTAGAAGTCGGAGCGGAATCTCGGACTTTCCGCCCGGCCCCCCCGAGGGAAACGGAAGCCAGAACTTTCCGACCTCTTCTTGCGCATGAGAAGCGCCGTGGCGCGGAATCGCGGCCTTTCCGCCCATTGCTACAACAACAACAACATCAACGTGGGGCGGAATCTCGGACTTTCCGCCCACCCATACGAAAGCAACATCAGCGTGGAACGGAATATCGGTCTTTCCGTCCACCCATAAGAGAGCAACGCCAGCGGGGAGCGGATTTGCGGTTTTTCCGCCGCCCTACGAGAGAACGACGCCATTTTGGAACGGAATCTCGGACTTTCCGTCCACCACCTCGACAACAACAACGGCGTGGAGCGGAATCACGGACTTTCCGCCCATCCAACCAACTTCGACGCAAGCCGCACGAAAAGAAATCGTCACATCGCCAAATGATTCCTGTCCGCACGGTAGCCAGAACGACCTCCCGAGCCTCGCAGCTACCGGCATCCTTCAGAAACGGGCACATCATTCGTGAAACGGTCGCCTTGAGGCCGTTCGTTTCAATATCACCAACTGCATTGGTACAAATAGAGGCACGCGGACGCCTTCACATGGTCCGAGCGCTGATCGACGCCTGCGCCCCAACTTCCATCATCGCATACGACCTAGCGCGAGAATTACACTTCGCGGATGACGCCCCCGGTACTCTCCGAGGGTGCCTCCTTCGAATACGAGGTTCGCAAGGAGTAAATAAGCGGTTGACGGTGCACACTATTATCAAACAAAACTTCGCGGTGATAAGTCCAACCGCAAACGTTGATCCGTCGATCGCTAGCACGTTCACGCACATGAGACTTGCGGACCCCAATTTCCACACCTCCGCGCCTGTTCGACTGATCCTGGGAGCCGACGCATACGCCGAAGTGTTGCTAACCGGAGCGCAACCAACAACGATGGGCCCTTTTTTGGCTCAAAGTAGCATATTTGGGTGGCTCTTGTCAGGATCGTGCCCTGCATAAAGATCAATCATTAACTTATACTTTGAAAACAAAGAATCATACGCAAACCACATATGTTAAAATGAATAAAGAACCAACACAACGTATGCGCACACGCATACGCAAACGCAAAATACGCCACGCCAAGTACGCAAACGCAAAATACGCAAGCGCCTTGAATAATTAATTTATGAATTTTCAATTAATCATTAACTTGTACATAAAGAACCAAAATAAAAGAATGTGCCAAACAAACTGAAATATCAACCATGTCTTGTTTTCGTAATTTCGCTTACTCTTTCATTCCAGCGCAAGAACCAAGGATGCGAACGAAGACGAGTCGACACGTGGGATGAAATCTCCATCTAAGCACATATGTTAGAAACTAAGTCATCCCGGTCAGGTGTCGTGGCTGCGCTGATCCATAGCCGTTGCTTTCGCAAGGGGGCCGGCATGTTTAGGCCACCAAGCTAAATTCTTGTATCATGTCTTCGCGGACGACCCACCCTAATCCTACACTCCTTTGGGCATATCGCCATATCGCCAGTCAGCCAACGTTAGCCCATGGCACCCACAAAGAAATCAGTCCCGCAAGAAAAGCATAGCTTATGTGCATTATTCTGGTAAGGCTAATGCCTTAACTTATAAAACATACCCAACGTCTAAGTCCAATGTAAGACGTATATAAACCGTTCAGGCAAAAATACTAAGGCCTCACTAAGGCGCTCGTTTTTCGCATTGGCAACGCACAAGCAGGTTGGTAGTCAGCAGAACAATTAATATACCATTGTTTTGTTATGTTTTCAAATGCCTACCAATAACATGCACGAACATATCCATGCCTGCTTAGAGCAATGAACGGACGGTACAGTTCTTAGGTTTAGCATGATAACACACGCTCAAACCTATTGCCACATATGTAAGTATATGGATGGACATATCGGTAACCGTTTTATATTTTTTTGTGCCTGCATTCCTCTGCTGAGGCATCTGCCTGAATGCATGGCGAAGTATGTACATCCATATACGTGCATATATACCTTACGGATTTCTTTCTATTGTATGCGCTTTTTAGCAAAGGTAATTTCCCCTCAAAACGGTTAGCTATGTCGACTGCGGCTCGAGGGTTTTTATGTCTTTTGCGAAGAACTTAACTTTTACTTTTCTGTCAACCTTCAGCGGATCAGCAGCAGCCACACCACCGGGTAAGCCTATTTAAATATCTAGCAATAACTTATAATAAAATTTCATTTTTTCTATAACGTTATTAATATCATGCCTATGAATTGAATATTTAATAAATATTATAACGATTATTTGATTCAAACTCTCTCTCTCTCTTTATTTCTTTATATCGACACTATCACCGGGGAATCTGAGCTATCCAATCCCTCGGCGGTGTGTTCAAATTTGTTTAACGCATTTGTTTTGGTTGCTCGACGTCTCCGTTCTCGTGTAGCCTACATATTGGGTTTTTTTTTTTAATTTGCTTACCGGGCTAAAGGTTAGCATGTTTAAAATACGTAAGTCGTTTTCTTCAACAAATTTGAGTAGATAACTCATCAGTTGTTTGCATCCGGGCGACAATTTTTGAGATAGTTATTAAAACTGTTTAAAGGTTGTCAAACGTTGTTTCTCGTTGTATATCCTTTAATTCTAGAGTTAAATTGATAAATAACGTGTACGAATTTGTTTAACGTATTTGTTTTGGTTACTCGACGTCTCCGTTCTCGTGTAGCCTACATATTGCGTTTTTTTTTTAATTTGCTTACCGGGCTAAAGGTTAGCATGCTTAAAATACGTAAGTCGTTTTGTTCAACATATTTAAGTAGATAACTCATCAGTTGTTTGCATCAGAGCGATAATTTTTGAGATAGTTATTAAAACTGTTTAAAGGTTGTCAAACGTTGTTTCTCGTTGTATATCCTTTAATTCTAGAGTTAAATTGATAAATAACGTGTACGAATTTGTTTAACGTATTTGTTTTGGTTACTCGACGTCTCCGTTCTCGTGTAGCCTACATATTACGTTTTTTTTTTAATTTGCTTACCGGGCTAAAGGTTAGCATGCTTAAAATACGTAAGTCGTTTTGTTCATCAAATTTAAGTAGATAACTCATCAGTTGTTTGCATCAGAGCAACAATTTTTGAGATAGTTATTAAAACTGTTTAAAGGTTGTCAAACGTTGTTTCTCGTTGTATATCCTTTAATTCTAGAGTTAAATTGATAAATAACGTGTACGAATTTGTTTAACGCATTTGTTTTGGTTACTCGACGTCTCCGTTCTCGTGTAGCCTACATATTGCGTTTTTTTTTAATTTGCTTACCGGGCTAAAGGTTAGCATGCTTAAAATATGTAAGTCGTTTTGTTCATCAAATTTAAGTAGATAACTCATCAGTTGTTTGCATCAGAGCGATAATTTTTGAGATAGTTATTAAAACTGTTTAAAGGTTGTCAAACGTTGTTTCTCGTTGTATATCCTTTAATTCTAGAGTTAAATTGATAAATAACGTGTACGAATTTGTTTAACGCATTTGTTTTGGTTACTCGGCGTCTCCGTTCTCGTGTAGCCTACATATTGCGTTTTTTTTTAATTTGCTTACCGGGCTAAAGGTTAGCATGTTTAAAATACGTAAATCGTTTTGTTCATCAAATTTAAATAGATAACTCATCAGTTGTTTGCATCAGAGCGACAATTTTTGAGATAGTTATTAAAACTGTTTAAAGGTTGTCAAACGTTGTTTCTCGTTGTATATCCTTTAATTCTAGAGTTAAATTGATAAATAACGTGTACGAATTTGTTTAACGCATCTGTTTTGGTTACTCGACGTCTCCGTTCTCGTGTAGCCTACATATTGCGTTTTTTTTTTAATTTGCTTACCGGGCTAAAGGTTAGCATGCTTAAAATACGTAAGTCGTTTTGTTCAACAAATTTAAGTAGATAACTCATCAGTTGTTTGCATCAGAGCGATAATTTTTGAGATAGTTATTAAAACTGTTTAAAAGTTGTCAAACGTTGTTTTTCGTTGTATATCCTTTAATTCTAGAGTTAAATTGATAAATAACGTGTACGAATTTGTTTAACGCATTTGTTTTGGTTACTCGACGTCTCCGTTCTCGTGTAGCCAACATATTGCGTTTTTTCTTTTAATTTGCTTACCGGGCTAAAGGTTAGCATGTTTAAAATACGTAAGTCGTTTTGTTCATCAAATTTAAGTAGATAACTCATCAGTTGTTTGCATCAGAGCGACAATTTTTGAGATAGTTATTAAAACTGTTTAAAGGTTGTCAAACGTTGCTTCTCGTTGTATATCCATTAATTCTATTGTTAAATTGATAAATAACGTGTACGAATTTGTTTAACGCATTTGTTTTGGTTACTCGACGTCTCCGTTCTCGTGTAGCCTACATATTGCGTTTTTTTTTTAATTTGCTTACCGGGCTAAAGGTTAGCATGTTTAAAATACGTAAGTCGTTTTGTTCAACAAATTTGAGTAGATAACTCATCAGTTGTTTGCATCAGAGCGATAATTTTTGAGATAGTTATTAAAACTGTTTAAAGGTTGTCAAAAGTTGTTTCTCGTTGTATATCCTTTAATTCTAGAGTTAAATTGATAAATAACGTGTACGAATTTGTTTAACGCATTTGTTTTGGTTACTCGACGTCTCCGTTCTCGTGTAGCCTACATATTGCGTTTTTTTTTTTAATTTGCTTACCGGGCTAAAGGTTAGCATGTTTAAAATACGTAAGTCGTTTTGTTCATCAAATTTAAGTAGATAACTCATCGGTTGTTTGCATCAGAGCGACAATTTTTGAGATAGTTATTAAAACTGTTTAAAGGTTGTCAAACGTTGTTTCTCGTTGTATATCCTTTAATTCTAGAGTTAAATTGATAAATAACGTGTACGAATTTGTTTAACGCATTTGTTTTGGTTACTCGACGTCTCCGTTCTCGTGTAGCCTACATATTGCGTTTTTTTTTTAATTTGCTTACCGGGCTAAAGGTTAGCATGTTTAAAATACGTAAGTCGTTTTGTTCAACAAATTTGAGTAGATAACTCAGCAGTTGTTTGCATCAGAGCGACAATTTTTGAGATAGTTATTAAAACTGTTTATAGGTTGTCAAACGTTGTTTCTCGTTGTATATCCTTTAATTCTAGAGTTAAATTGATAAATAACGTGTACGAATTTGTTTAACGTATTTGTTTTGGTTACTCGACGTCTCCGTTCTCGTGTAGCCTACATATTGCGTTTTTTTTTTAATTTTCTTACCGGGCTAAAGGTTAGCATGCTTAAAATACGTAAGTCGTTTTGTTCAACAAATTTAAGTAGATAACTCATCAGCTGTTTGCATCAGAGCGATAATTTTTGAGATAGTTATTAAAACTGTTTAAAGGTTGTCAAACGTTGTTTCTCGTTGTATATCCTTTAATTCTAGAGTTAAATTGATAAATTACGTATACGAATTTGTTTAACGCATTTGTTTTGGTTACTCGACGTCTCCGTTCTCGTGTAGCCTACATATTGCGTTTTTTTTTTGAATTTGCTTACCGGGCTAAAGGTTAGCATGTTTAAAATACGTAAGTCGTTTTGTTCAAGAAATTTAAGTAGATAACTCATCAGTTGTTTGCATCAGAGCGACAATTTTTGAGATAGTTATTAAAACTGTTTAAAGGTTGTCAAACGTTGTTTCTCGTTGTATATCCTTTAATTCTAGAGTTAAATTGATAAATAACGTGTACGAATTTGTTTAACGCATTTGTTTTGGTTACTCGACGTCTCCGTTCTCGTGTAGCCTACATATTGCGTTTTTTTTTTAATTTGCTTACCGGGCTAAAGGTTAGCATGCTTAAAATACGTAAGTCGTTTTGTTCAACAAATTTGAGTAGATAACTCAGCAGTTGTTTGCATCAGAGCGACAATTTTTGAGATAGTTATTAAAACTGTTTAAAGGTTGTCAAACGTTGTTTCTCGTTGTATATCCTTTAATTCTAGAGTTAAATTGATAAATAACGTGTACGAATTTGTTTAACGCATTTGTTTTGGTTACTCGACGTCTCCGTTCTCGTGTAGCCTACATATTGCGTTTTTTTTTTAATTTGCTTACCGGGCTAAAGGTTAGCATGTTTAAAATACGTAAGTCGTTTTGTTCATCAAATTTAAGTAGATAACTCATCAGTTGTTTGCATGAGAGCGACAATTTTTCAGATAGTTATTAAAACTGTTTAAAGGTTGTCAAACGTTGTTTCTCGTTGTATATCCTTTAATTCTAGAGTTAAATTGATAAATAACGTGTACGAATTTCTTTAACGCATTTGTTTTGGTTACTCGACGTCTCTGTTCTCGTGTAGCCTACATATTGCGTTTTTTTTTTAATTTGCTTGCCGGGCTAAAGGTTAGCATGCTTAAAATACGTAAGTCGTTTTGTTCAACAAATTTAAGTAGATAACTCATCAGTTGTTTGCATCAGAGCGATAATTTTTGAGATAGTTATTAAAACTGTTTAAAGGTTGTCAAACGTTGTTTCTCGTTGTATATCCTTTAATTCTAGAGTTAAATTGATAAATAACGTGTACGAATTTGTTTAACGCATTTGTTTTGGTTACTCGACGTCTCCGTTCTCGTGTAGCCTACATATTGCGTTTTTTTTTTAATTTGCTTACCGGGCTAAAGGTTAGCATGTTTAAAATACGTAAGTCGTTTTGTTCAACAAATTTAAGTAGATAACTCATCAGTTGTTTGCATCAGAGCGACAATTTTTGAGATAGTTATTAAAACTGTTTAAAGGTTGTCAAACGTTGTTTCTCGTTGTATATCCTTTAATTCTAGAGTTAAATTGATAAATAACGTGTACGAATTTGTTTAACGCATTTGTTTTGGTTACTCGACGTCTCCGTTCTCGTGTAGCCTACATATTGCGTTTTTTTTTTAATTTGCTTACCGGGCTAAAGGTTAGCATGCTTAAAATACGTAAGTCGTTTTGTTCAACAAATTTGAGTAGATAACTCATCAGTTGTTTGCATCAGAGCGACAATTTTTGAGAAGTTATTAAAACTGTTTAAAGGTTGTCAAACGTTGTTTCTCGTTGTATATCCTTTAATTCTAGAGTTAAATTGATAAATAACGTGTACGAATTTGTTTAACGCATTTGTTTTGGTTACTCGACGTCTCCGTTCTCGTGTAGCCTACATATTGCGTTTTTTTTTTAATTTGCTTACCGGGCTAAAGGTTAGCATGCTTAAAATACGTAAGTCGTTTTGTTCAACAAATTTAAGTAGATAACTCATCAGTTGTTTGCATCAGAGCGATAATTTATGAGATAGTTATTAAAACTGTTTAAAGGTTGTCAAACGTTGTTTTTCGTTGTATATCCTTTAATTCTAGAGTTAAATTGATAAATAACGTGTACGAATTTGTTTAACGTATTTGTTTTGGTTACTCGACGTCTCCGTTCTCGTGTAGCCTACATATTGCGTTTTTTTTTTAATTTGCTTACCGGGCTAAAGGTTAGCATGCTTAAAATACGTAATTCGTTTTGTTCAACAAATTTAAGTAGATAACTCATCAGTTGTTTGCATCAGAGCGATAATTTTTGAGATAGTTATTAAAACTGTTTAAAGGTTGTCAAACGTTGTTTCTCGTTGTATATCCTTTAATTCTAGAGTTAAATTGATAAATAACGTGTACGAATTTGTTTAACGCATTTGTTTTGGTTACTCGACGTCTCCGTTCTCGTGTAGCCTACATATTGCGTTTTTTTTTTAATTTGCTTACCGGGCTAAAGGTTAGCATGTTTAAAATACGTAAGTCGTTTTGTTCAACAAATTTAATTATCTACTCATCAGTTGTTTGCGTCAGAGCGACAATTTTTGAGATAGTTATTAAAACTGTTTAAAGGTTGTCAAACGTTGTTTCTCGTTGTATATCCTTTAATTCTAGAGTTAAATTGATAAATAACGTGTACGAATTTGTTTAACGTATTTGTTTTGGTTACTCGACGTCTCCGTTCTCGTGTAGCCTACATATTGCGTTTTTTTTTTTAATTTGCTTACCGGGCTAAAGGTTAGCATGCTTAAAATACGTAAGTCGTTTTGTTCAACAAATTTAAGTAGATAACTCATCAGTTGTTTGCATCAGAGCGATAATTTTTGAGATAGTTATTAAAACTGTTTAAAGGTTGTCAAACGTTGTTTCTCGTTGTATATCCTTTAATTCTAGAGTTAAATTGATAAATAACGTGTACGAATTTGTTTAACGCATTTGTTTTGGTTACTCGACGTCTCTGTTCTCGTGTAGCCTACATATTGCGTTTTTTTTTTTAATTTGCTTACCGGGCTAAAGGTTAGCATGCTTAAAATACGTAAGTCGTTTTGTTCATCAAATTTAAGTAGATAACTCATAAGTTGTTTGCATCAGAGCGATAATTTTTGAGATAGTTATTAAAACTGTTTAAAGGTTGTCAAACGTTGTTTCTCGTTGTATATCCTTTAATTCTAGAGTTAAATTGATAAATAACGTGTACGAATTTGTTTAACGCATTTGTTTTGGTTACTCGACGTCTCTGTTCTCGTGTAGCCTACATATTGCGTTTTTTTTTTTAATTTGCTTGCCGGGCTAAAGGTTAGCATGCTTAAAATACGTAAGTCGTTTTGTTCAACAAATTTAAGTAGATAACTCATCAGTTGTTTGCATCAGAGCGATAATTTTTGAGATAGTTATTAAAACTGTTTAAAGGTTGTCAAACGTTGTTTCTCGTTGTATATCCTTTAATTCTAGAGTTAAATTGATAAATAACGTGTACGAATTTGTTTAACGCATTTGTTTTGGTTACTCGACGTCTCCGTTCTCGTGTAGCCTACATATTGCGTTTTTTTTTAAATTTGCTTACCGGGCTAAAGGTTAGCATGTTTAAAATACGTAAGTCGTTTTGTTCAACAAATTTAAGTAGATAACTCATCAGTTGTTTGCATCAGAGCGACAATTTTTGAGATAGTTATTAAAACTGTTTAAAGGTTGTCAAACGTTGTTTCTCGTTGTATATCCTTTAATTCTAGAGTTAAATTGATAAATAACGTGTACGAATTTGTTTAACGCATTTGTTTTGGTTACTCGACGTCTCCGTTCTCGTGTAGCCTACATATTGAGTTTTTTTTTTAATTTGCTTACCGGGCTAAAGGTTAGCATGCTTAAAATACGTAAGTCGTTTTGTTCAACAAATTTGAGTAGATAACTCATCAGTTGTTTGCATCAGAGCGACAATTTTTGAGAAGTTATTAAAACTGTTTAAAGGTTGTCAAACGTTGTTTCTCGTTGTATATCCTTTAATTCTAGAGTTAAATTGATAAATAACGTGTAGGAATTTGTTTAACGCATTTGTTTTGGTTACTCGACGTCTCCGTTCTCGTGTAGCCTACATATTGCGTTTTTTTTTTAATTTGCTTACCGGGCTAAAGGTTAGCATGCTTAAAATACGTAAGTCGTTTTGTTCAACAAATTTAAGTAGATAACTCATCAGTTGTTTGCATCAGAGCGATAATTTTTGAGATAGTTATTAAAACTGTTTAAAGGTTGTCAAACGTTGTTTCTCGTTGTATATCCTTTAATTCTAGAGTTAAATTGATAAATAACGTGTACGAATTTGTTTAACGTATTTGTTTTGGTTACTCGACGTCTCCGTTCTCGTGTAGCCTACATATTGCGTTTTTTTTTAATTTGCTTACCGGGCTAAAGGTTAGCATGCTTAAAATACGTAATTCGTTTTGTTCAACAAATTTAAGTAGATAACTCATCAGTTGTTTGCATCAGAGCGATAATTTTTGAGATAGTTATTAAAACTGTTTAAAGGTTGTCAAACGTTGTTTCTCGTTGTATATCCTTTAATTCTAGAGTTAAATTGATAAATAACGTGTACGAATTTGTTTAACGCATTTGTTTTGGTTACTCGACGTCTCCGTTCTCGTATAGCCTACATATTGCGTTTTTTTTTTTAATTTGCTTACCGGGCTAAAGGTTAGCATGTTTAAAATACGTAAGTCGTTTTGTTCAACAAATTTAAGTAGATAACTCATCAGTTGTTTGCATCAGAGCGACAATTTTTGAGATAGTTATTAAAACTGTTTAAAGGTTGTCAAACGTTGTTTCTCGTTGTATATCCTTTAATTCTAGAGTTAAATTGATAAATAACGTGTACGAATTTGTTTAACGTATTTGTTTTGGTTACTCGACGTCTCCGTTCTCGTGTAGCCTACATATTACGTTTTTTTTTTTATTGCTTACCGGGCTAAAAGTTAGCATGTTTAAAATACGTAAGTCGTTTTGTTCATCAAATTAAGTAGATAACTCATCAGTTCTTTGCATCAGAGCGATAATTTTTGAGATAGTTATTAAAACTGTTTAAAGGTTGTCAAACGTTGTTTCTCGTTGTATATCCTTTAATTCTAGAGTTAAATTGATAAATAACGTGTACGAATTTGTTTAACGCATTTGTTTTGGTTACTCGACGTCTCCGTTCTCGTGTAGCCTACATATTGCGTTTTTTTTTTAATTTGCTTACCGGGCTAAAGGTTAGCATGTTTAAAATACGTAAGTCGTTTTGTTCAACAAATTTAAGTAGATAACTCATCAGTTGTTTGCATCAGAGCGACAATTTTTGAGATAGTTATTAAAACTGTTTACAGGTTGTCAAACGTTGTTTCTCGTTGTATATCCTTTAATTCTAGAGTTAAATTTATAAATAACGTGTACGAATTTGTTTAACGCATTTGTTTTGGTTACTCGACGTCTCCGTTCTCGTGTAGCCTACATATTGCGTTTTTTTTTTAATTTGCTTACCGGGCTAAAGGCTAGCATGCTTAAAATACGTAAGTCGTTTTGTTCAACAAATTTGAGTAGATAACTCAGCAGTTGTTTGCATCAGAGCGCCAATTTTTGAGATAGTTATTAAAACTGTTTAAAGGTTGTCAAACGTTGTTTCTCGTTGTATATCCTTTAATTCTAGAGTTAAATTGATAAATAACGTGTACGAATTTGTTTAACGCATTTGTTTTGGTTACTCGACGTCTCCGTTCTCGTGTAGCCTACATATTGCGTTTTTTTTTTAATTTGCTTACCGGGCTAAAGGTTAGCATGTTTAAAATACGTAAGTCGTTTTGTTCATCAAATTTAAGTAGATAACTCATCAGTTGTTTGCATCAGAGCGACAATTTTTGAGATAGTTATTAAAACTGTTTAAAGGTTGTCAAACGTTGTTTCTCGTTGTATATCCTTTAATTCTAGAGTTAAATTGATAAATAACGTGTACGAATTTGTTTAACGCATTTGTTTTGGTTACTCGACGTCTCCGTTCTCGTGTAGCCTACATATTGCGTTTTTTTTTAATTTGCTTACCGGGCTAAAGGTTAGCATGTTTAAAATACGTAAGTCGTTTTGTTCATCAGATATAAGTAGATAACTCATCAGTTGTTTGCATCAGAGCGATAATTTTTGAGATAGTTATTAAAACTGTTTAAAGGTTGTCAAACGTTGTTTCTCGTTGTATATCCTTTAATTCTAGAGTTAAATTGATAAATAACGTGTACGAATTTGTTTAACGCATTTGTTTTGGTTACTCGACGTCTCCGTTCTCGTGTAGCCTACATATTGCGTTTTTTTTTAATTTGCTTACCGGGCTAAAGGTTAGCATGCTTAAAATACGTAAGTCGTTTTGTTCAACAAATTTAAGTAGATAACTCATCAGTTGTTTGCATCAGAGCGATAATTTTTGAGATAGTTATTAAAACTGTTTAAAGGTTGTCAAACGTTGTTTCTCGTTGTATATCCTTTAATTCTAGAGTTAAATTGATAAATAACGTGTACGAATTTGTTTAACGCATTTGTTTTGGTTACTCGACGTCTCCGTTCTCGTGTAGCCTACATATTGCGTTTTTTTTTAATTTGCTTACCGGGCTAAAGGTTAGCATGCTTAAAATACGTAAGTCGTTTTGTTCATCAATTTTAAGTAGATAACTCATCAGTTGTTTGCATCAGAGCGATAATTTTTGAGATAGTTATTAAAACTGTTTAAAGGTTGTCAAACGTTGTTTCTCGTTGTATATCCTTTAATTCTAGAGTTAAATTGATAAATAACGTGTACGAATTTGTTTAACGCATTTGTTTTGGTTACTCGACGTCTCCGTTCTCGTGTAGCCTACATATTGCGTTTTTTTTTTAATTTGCTTACCGGGCTAAAGGTTAGCATGTTTAAAATACGTAAGTCGTTTTGTTCATCAAATTTAAGTAGATAACTCATCAGTTGTTTGCATCAGAGCGACAATTTTTGAGATAGTTATTAAAACTGTTTAAAGGTTGTCAAACGTTGTTTCTCGTTGTATATTCTTTAATTCTAGAGTTAAATTGATAAATAACGTGTACGAATTTGTTTAACGTATTTGTTTTGGTTACTCGACGTCTCCGTTCTCGTGTAGCCTACATATTGCGTTTTTTTTTTAATTTGCTTACCGGGCTAAAGGTTAGCATGTTTAAAATACGTAAGTCGTTTTGTTCATCAAATTTAAGTAGATAACTCATCAGTTGTTTGCATCAGAGCGATAATTTTTGAGATAGTTATTAAAACTGTTTAAAGGTTGTCAAACGTTGTTTCTCGTTGTATATCCTTTAATTCTAGAGTTAAATTGATAAATAATGTGTACGAATTTGTTTAACGCATTTGTTTTGGTTACTCGACGTCTCCGTTCTCGTGTAGCCTACATATTGCGTTTTTTTTTTAATTTGCTTACCGGGCTAAAGGTTAGCATGTTTAAAATACGTAAGTCGTTTTGTTCAACAAATTTAAGTAGATAACTCATCAGTTGTTTGCATCAGAGCGACAATTTTTTAGATAGTTATTAAAACTGTTTAAAGGTTGTCAAACGTTGTTTCTCGTTGTATATCCTTTAATTCTAGAGTTAAATTGATAAATAGCGTGTACGAATTTGTTTAACGCATTTGTTTTGGTTACTCGACGTCTCCGTTCTCGTGTAGCCTACATATTGCGTTTTTTTTTTTAATTTGCTTACCGGGCTAAAGGTTAGCATGCTTAAAATACGTAAGTCGTTTTGTTCAACAAATTTAAGTAGATAACTCATCAGTTGTTTGCATCAGAGCGATAATTTTTGAGATAGTTATTAAAACTGTTTAAAGGTCGTCAAACGTTGTTTCTCGTTGTATATCCTTTAATTCTAGAGTTAAATTGATAAATAACGTGTACGAATTTGTTTAACGCATTTGTTTTGGTTACTCGACGTCTCCGTTCTCGTGTAGCCTACATATTGCGTTTTTTTTTAATTTGCTTACCGGGCTAAAGGTTAGCAGGTTTAAAATACGTAAGTCGTTTTGTTCATCAAATTTAAGTAGATAACTCATCAGTTGTTTGCATCAGAGCGACAATTTTTGAGATAGTTATTAAAACTGTTTAAAGGTTGTCAAACGTTGTTTCTCGTTGTATATCCTTTAATTCTAGAGTTAAATTGGTAAATAACGTGTACGAATTTGTTTAACGCATTTGTTTTGGTTACTCGACGTCTCCGTTTTCGTGTAGTCTACATATTGCGTTTTTTTTTTTAATTTGCTTACCGGGCTAAAGGTTAGCATGTTTAAAATACGTAATACTAGGTTCAAACACACACCAAATTGGCAATTTATACTATTTGGGCAATTTATTACGCAATTTGTCATATAATAAATTGTAGTAATAAATTGCCAATTTAAAAAAAATTGCGTAATAAATTGTTTCAAACTGCAAATGCAACATTGTAAAGTGTGTTTATTGAGTATATTTAAACGTCAGTTACGCATGGCTGAACTATATAGTTGGCTCATCTGATTTTATGTCTTTCATTTCACTGGAGTAGGGATTGTCAAAAGAAGATGGCAAAATCAAAATGAAACCAAAACATTGAACACATTTTCTTACAACACACAAAAATTTCAAAGTTTTATGTTTTCATTCCATTTCATTCGCCTAATAATGTGCGTGTTCATTTTAACAGTCTGAACAAAGGTATGTTCTTGCTGTAGAGATGAGCCAACTAGCTATCAAATTACTATTGTGTAAGCTAAATCGAGTTGTATGAACAGCACTCAATTCAAATCGAAATTTCCTCAATTTATTTTTCTGTTTGAACATAGTATAAGTCGTTTTGTTCATCAAATTTAAGTAGATAACTCAGCAGTTGTTTGCATCAGAGCGACAATTTTTGAGATAGTTATTAAAACTGTTTAAAGGTTGTCAAACGTTGTTTCTGGTTGTATATCCTTTAATTCTAGAGTTAAATTGATAAATAACGTGTACGAATTTGTTTAACGCATTTGTTTTGGTTACTCGACGTGTCCGTTCTCGTGTAGCCTACATATTGCGTTTTTTTTTAATTTGCTTACCGGGCTAGAGATTAGCATGTTTAAAATACGTAAGTCGTTTTGTTCAACAAATTTAAGTAGATAACTCATCAGTTGTTTGCATCAGAGCGATAATTTTTGAGATAGTTATTAAAACTGTTTAAAGGTTGTCAAACGTTGTTTCTCGTTGTATATCCTTTAATTCTAGAGTTAAATTGATAAATAACGTGTACGAATTTGTTTAACGCATTTGTTTTGGTTACTCGATGTCTCCGTTCTCGTGTAGCCTACATATTGCGTTTTTTTTTTTTTAATTTGCTTACCAGGCTAAAGGTTAGTATGTTTAAAATACGTAAGTCGTTTTGTTCAACAAATTTGAGTAGATAACTCAGCAGTTGTTTGCATCAGAGCGACAATTTTTGAGATAGTTATTAAAACTGTTTAAAGGTTGTCAAACGTTGTTTCTCGTTGTATATCCTTTAATTCTAGAGTTAAATTGATAAATAACGTGTACGAATTTGTTTAACGCATTTGTTTTGGTTACTCGAAGTCTCCGTTCTCGTGTATCCTACATATTGCGTTTTTTTTTTTAATTTGCTTACCGGGCTAAAGGTTAGCATGCTTAAAATATGTAAGTCGTTTTGTTTAACAAATTTAAGTAGATAACTCATCAGTTGTTTGCATCAGAGCGACAATTTTTGAGATAGTTATTAAAACTGTTTAAAGGTTGTCAAACGTTGTTTCTCGTTGTATATCCTTTAATTCTAGAGTTAAATTGATAAATAACGTGTACGAATTTGTTTAACGCATTTGTTTTGGTTACTCGACGTCTCCGTTCTCGTGTAGCCTACATATTGCGTTTTTTTTTTTAATTTGCTTACCGGGCTAAAGGTTAGCATGTTTAAAATACGTAAGTCGTAACGTGTACGAATTTGTTTAACGTATTTGTTTTGGTTACTCGACGTCTCCGTTCTCGTGTAGCCTACATATTGCGTTTTTTTTTAATTTGCTTACCGGGCTAAAGGTTAGCATGTTTAAAATACGTAAGTCGTTTTGTTCAACAAATTTGAGTAGATAACTTATCAGTTGTTTGCATCAGAGCGACAATTTTTGAGATAGTTATTAAAACTGTTTAAAAGTTGTCAAACGTTGTTTATCGTTGTATATCCTTTAATTCTAAAGTTAAATTGATAAATAACGTGTACGAATTTGTTTAACGCATTTGTTTTGGTTACTCGACGTCTCCGTTCTCGTGTAGCCTACATATTGCGTTTTTTTTTTAATTTGCTTACCGAGCTAAAGGTTAGCATTTTTAAAATACGTAAGTCGTTTTGTTCAACAAATTTGAGTAGATAACTCATCAGTTGTTTGCATCAGAGCGATAATTTTTGAGATAGTTATTAAAACTGTTTAAAGGTTGTCAAACGTTGTTTCTCGTTGTATATCCTTTAATTCTAGAGTTAAATTGATAAATAACGTGTACGAATTTGTTTAACGCATTTGTTTTGGTTACTCGACGTCTCCGTTCTCGTGTAGCCTACATATTGCGTTTTTTTTTTAATTTGCTTACCGGGCTAAAGGTTAGCATGTTTAAAATACGTAAGTCGTTTTGTTCATCAAATTTAAGTAGATAACTCATCAGTTGTTTGCATCAGAGCGACAATTTTTGAGATAGTTATTAAAACTGTTTAAAGGTTGTCAAACGTTGTTTCTCGTTGTATATCCTTTAATTCTAGAGTTAAATTGATAAATAACGTGTACGAATTTGTTTAACGCATTTGTTTTGGTTACTCGACGTCTCCGTTCTGGTGTAGCCTACATATTACGTTTTTTTTTTAATTTGCTTACCGGGCTAAAGGGTAGCATGTTTAAAATACGTAAGTCGTTGTGTTCATCAAATTTAAGTAGATAACTCATCAGCTGTTTGCATCAGAGCGACAATTTTTGAGATAGTTATTAAAACTGTTTAAAGGTTGTCAAACGTTGTTTCTCGTTGTATATCCTTTAATTCTAGAGTTAAATTGATAAATAACGTGTACGAATTTGTTTAACGCATTTGTTTTGGTTACTCGACGTCTCCGTTCTCGTGTAGCCTACATATTGCGTTTTTTTTTTTAATTTGCTTACCGGGCTAAAGGTTAGCATGTTTAAAATACGTAAGTCGTTTTGTTCAACAAATTTAAGTAGATAACTCATCAGTTGTTTGCCTCAGAGCGACAATTTTTGAGATAGTTATTAAAACTGTTTAAAGGTTGTCAAACGTTGTTTCTCGTTGTATATCCTTTAATTCTAGAGTTAAATTGATAAATAACGTGTACGAATTTGTTTAACGCATTTGTTTTGGTTACTCGACGTCTCCGTTCTCGTGTAGCCTACATATTGCGTTTTTTTTTTAATTTGCTTACCGGGCTAAAGGTTAGCATGTTTAAATACGTAAGTCGTTTTGTTCAACAAATTTGAATAGATAACTCATCAGTTGTTTGCATCAGAGCCATAATTTTTGAGATAGTTATTAAAACTGTTTAAAGGTTGTCAAACGTTGTTTCTCGTTGTATATCCTTTAATTCTAGAGTTAAATTGATAAATAACGTGTACGAATTTGTTTAACGCATTTGTTTTGGTTACTCGACGTCTCCGTTCTCGTGTAGCCTACATATTGCGTTTTTTTTTTAATTTGCTTACCGGGCTAAAGGTTAGCATGTTTAAAATACGTAAGTCGTTTTGTTCAACAAATTTGAGTAGATAACTCAGCAGTTGTTTGCATCAGAGCGACAATTTTTGAGATAGTTATTAAAACTGTTTAAAGGTTGTCAAACGTTGTTTCTCGTTGTATATCCTTTAATTCTAGAGTTAAATTGATAAATAACGTGTACGAATTTGTTTAACGCATTTGTTTTGGTTACTCGACGTCTCCGTTCTCGTGTAGCCTACATATTGCGTTTTTTTTTAATTTGCTTACCGGGCTAAAGGTTAGCATATTTAAAATACGTAATACTAGGTTCAAACACACACCAAATTGGCAATTTATACTATTTGGGCAATTTATTACGCAATTTGTCATATAATAAATTGTAATAATAAATTGCCAATTTAAAAAAAATTGCGTAATAAATTGTTTCAAACTGCAAATGCAACATTGTAAAGTGTGTTTATTGAGTATACTTAAACGTCAGTTACGCATGGCTGAACTATATGGTTGGCTCATCTAATCAGCTGATTTTATGTCTTTCATTTCACTGGAGTACGGATTCCAAAAGAAGATGGCAAAATCAAAATGAAACCAAAACATTGAACACATTTTCTCACAACACACAAAAATTTCAAAGTTTTATGTTTTCATTCCATTTCATTCGCCTAATAATGTGCGTGTTCATTTTGACAGTCTGAACAAAGGTATGTTCTTGCTGTAGAGATGAGCCAACCAGCTATCAAATTACTATTGTGTAAGCTAAATCGAATTGTATGAACAGCACTCAATTCAAATCGAAATTTCCTCAATTTATTTTTCTGTTTGAACATAGTATAAGTCGTTTTGTTCATCAAATTTAAGTAGATAACTCTTCAGTTGTTTGCATCAGAGCGACAATTTTTGAGATAGTTATTAAAACTGTTTAAAGGTTGTCAAACGTTGTTTCTCGCTGTATATCCTTTAATTCTAGAGTTAAATTGATAAATAACGTGTACGAATTTGTTAAACGTATTTGTTTTGGTTACTCGACGTCTCCGTTCTCGTGTAGCCTACATATTGCCTTTTTTTTTTAATTTGCTTACCGGGCTAAAGGTTAGCATGTTTAAAATACGTAAGTCGTTTTGTTCATCAAATTTAAGTAGATAACTCAGCAGTTGTTTGCATCAGAGCGACAATTTTTGAGATAGTTATTAAAACTGTTTAAAGGTTGTCAAACGTTGTTTCTCGTTGTATATCCTTTAATTCTAGAGTTAAATTGATAACTAACGTGTACGAATTTGTTTAACGCATTTTTTTTGGTTACTCGACGTCTCCGTTCTCGTGTAGCCTACATATTGCCTTTTTTTTTAATTTGCTTACCGGGCTAAAGGTTAGCATGTTTAAAATACGTAAGTCGTTTTGTTCATCAAATTTAAGTAGATAACTCAGCAGTTGTTTGCATCAGAGCGACAATTTTTTAGATAGTTATTAAAACTGTTTAAAGGTTGTCAAACGTTGTTTCTCGTTGTATATCCTTTAATTCTAGAGTTAAATTGATAAATAACGTGTACGAATTTGTTTAACGCATTTGTTTTGGCTACTCGACGTCTCCGTTCTCGTGTAGCCTACATATTGCGTTTTTTTTTTAATTTGCTTACCGGGCTAAAGGTTAGCATGTTTAAAATACGTAAGTCGTTTTGTTCAACAAATTTAAGTAGATAGCTCATCAGTTGTTTGCATCAGAGCGATAATTTTTGAGATAGTTATTAAAACTGTTTAAAGGTTGTCAAAAGTTGTTTCTCGTTGTATATCTTTTAATTCTAGAGTTAAATTGATAAATAACGTGTACGAATTTGTTTAACGCATTTGTTTTGGTTACTCGACGTCTCCGTTCTCGTGTAGCCTACATATTGCGTTTTTTTTTTAATTTGCTTACCGGGCTAAAGGTTAGCATGTTTAAAATACGTAAGTCGTTTTGTTCAACAAATTTGAGTAGATAACTCAGCAGTTGTTTGCATCAGAGCGACAGTTTTTGAGATAGTTATTAAAACTGTTTAAAGGTTGTCAAACGTTGTTTCTCGTTGTATATCCTTTAATTCTAGAGTTAAATTGATAAATAACGTGTACGAATTTGTTTAACGCATTTGTTTTGGTTACTCGACGTCTCCGTTCTCGTGTAGCCTACATATTGCGTTTTTTTTTAATTTGCTTACCGGGCTAAAGTTAGCATGCTTAAAATACGTAAGTCGTTTTGTTCAACAAATTTGAGTAGATAACTCAGCAGTTGTTTGCATCAGAGCAACAATTTTTGAGATAGTTATTAAAACTGTTTAAAGGTTGCCAAACGTTGTTTCTCGTTGTATATCCTTTAATTCTAGAGTTAAATTGATAAATAACGTGTACGAATTTGTTTAACGCATTTGTTTTGGTTACTCGACGTCTCCGTTCTCGTGTAGCCTACATATTGCGTTTTTTTTTTAATTTGCTTACCGGGCTAAAGGTTAGCATGTTTAAAATACGTAAGTCGTTTTGTTCAACAAATTTGAGTAGATAACTCAGCAGTTGTTTGCATCAGAGCGACAATTTTTGAGATAGTTATTAAAACTGTTTAAAGGTTGCAAACGTTGTTTCTCGTTGTATATCCTTTAATTCTAGAGTTAAATTGATAAATAACGTGTACGAATTTGTTTAACGCATTTGTTTCCGTTCTCGTGTAGCCTACATATTGCGTTTTTTTTTTAATTTGCTTACCGGGCTAAAAGTTAGCATGTTTAAAATACGTAAGTCGTTTTGTTCATCAAATTTAAGTAGATAACTCATCAGTTGTTTGCATCAGAGCGACAATTTTTGAGACAGTTTTTAAAACTGTTTAAAGGTTGTCAAACGTTGTTTCTCGTTGTATATCCTTTAATTCTAGAGTTAAATTGATAAATAGCGTGTACAAATTTGTTTAACGCATTTGTTTTAGTTACTCGACGTCTCCGTTCTCGTGTAGCCTACATATTGCGTTTTTTTTTAATTTGCTTACCGGGCTAAAGGTTAGCATGTTTAAAATACGTAGGTCGTTTTGTTCATCAAATTTAAGTAGATAACTCATCAGTTGTTTGCATCAGAGCGACAATTTTTGAGATAGTTATTAAAACTGTTTAAAGGTTGTCAAACGTTGTTTCTCGTTGTATATCCTTTAATTCTAGAGTTAAATTGATAAATAACGTGTACGAATTTGTTTAACGCATTTGTTTTGGTTACTCGACGTCTCTGTTCTCGTGTAGCCTACATATTGCGTTTTTTTTTTAATTTGTCAAACGTTGTTTCTCGTTGTATATCCTTTAATTCTAGAGTTAAATTGATAAATAACGTGTAAGAATTTGTTTAACGCATTTGTTTTGGTTACTCGACGTCTCCGTTCTCGTGTAGCCTACTTACTTACTTACTTAATTGGCGCTTAACCGTCTAAACGGTTATGGCCGTCCAACAAGGCGCGCCAGTCGCTCCTTCGCTCCGCCAACCGGCGCCAATTGGTCACACCAAGGGAGTTTAAATCGTTTTCCACCTCGTCCTTCCAACGGAGTGGGGGCCGCCCTCTACCTCTGCTTCCATAGGCGGGTTCCGATAGAAACACTTTCTTGGCCGGAGCATCATCTTTCATTCGCATAACATGGCCTAGCCAGCGCAGCCGCTGCGTTTTAATTCGCTGGACTATGTTGATGTCTGCGTATAGCTCGTAGAGCTCATCATTAAATCTTCTTCGGTACTCGCCATCGCCAACGCGTAGAGGTCCATAAATCTTTCGAAGAACTTTTCTCTCGAACACTCCCAAAGCCGCTTCATCTGCTGTTGTCATGGTCCATGCTTCTGCCCCATATAGCAGGACGGGTACGATAAGTGACTTGTAGAGTATGATTTTCGTTCGCCGAGAGAGGACTTTACTTTTCAATTGCCTACCTAGTCCAAAGTAGCATTTATTGGCAAGATTGATTCTTCGCTGGATTTCAGTGCTGATGTTGTTGCTAATGTTGATGCTGGTTCCCAAATAAACGAAGTCTTTTACTATTTCGAAATTATGGCTGCCAACAGTAGCGTGGTTGCCAAGGCGCATATGCGCTGACTCTTTGCTCGATGACAGCAGGTACTTCGTTTTGTCCTCATTCACTATCAAACCCATCTTTACCGCTTCTTTTTCCAGCTTGGAGTAAGCAGAACTAACAGCGCGGGTGTTTAGGCCGATGATATCAATGTTATCAGCATATGCCAGTAATTGCACGCTTTTATAGTATATTGTTCCAGTGCGGTTAAGTTCTGCAGCTAGTATAATTTTCTCCAGCATCAAATTAAAGAAATCGCACGATAGGGGGTCACCCTGTCTGAAACCTCGTTTAGTTTCGAACGGCTCGGAGAGTTCCTTCCCAATTCTGACTGAGCTGATGGTGTTGCTTAACGTCATTTTGCACAGCCGTATAAGTTTTGCGGGGAAACCAAATTCAACATAGCGGCATATAGGCAGCTCCTTTTCGTGCTGTCGAAGGCGGCTTTAAAGTCGACGAAGAGGTGATGTGTGTCAATTCTCTTTTCACGGGTTTTTTCCAAGATTTGGCGCATTGTGAAAATCTGGTTGATGGTAGATTTACCAGGTCTGAAGCCGCACTGATAAGGTCCAATCAGCCGGTTCGCGGTGGGCTTCAATCTTTCGCACAATACACTTGAAAGGACCTTATATGCGATATTAAGAAGGCTGATTCCACGATAGTTGGTGCATTCTGCAGTATCCCCCTTCTTGTGGACTGGGCAAAGAACACTTAGATTCCAACCGTCGGGCATGCTTTCGTCCGCCCATATTTTGCTAAGAAGCTGCTGCATGCGCCTTACCAACTCCTCGCCGCCGAACTTGAATAGCTCCGCAGGCAATCCATCAGCGCCCACGGCCTTGTTGTTTTTCAATCTGGTTATTGCTATTCTAACTTCGTCATAATCGGGCGGGGGGACATATATTCCATCATCATCGATTGCGGGATCGGGTTCTTCATCTCTGCGCGGTGAATTGCTGTCTCCATTTAGGAGAGCAGAGAAGTGTTCCCTCCATAATCTAAGCACTCTCTGGACATCAGTTACAAGGTCGCCGTTTTCATTCCTACAGGAGTTTGCCCCGGTCTTAAAACCTTCCGTCTGTCGCCGTATTTTTTGGTAGAATTTTCGGGCGTTATTCCTGGTGGCTAGCAGCTCAAGCTCCTCGCACTCACGCCTTTCTGCTTCTGCTTTTTTCTTCCTGAAAAGGCGTCTCGCTTCCCTTTTCAACTCACGATAGCGTTCAAACACTCCTCTTATCGCGCTCGCTTTTAACGTAGCCCTGTAGGCAGCGTCTTTTCTTTCGGTTGCAGCGCGGCATTCTTCATCATACCAGTTGTTTTTTCGTGGCCGCCGGTAACCAATTTTTTCCTCGGCGGCAGTATGAAGTGCTTTGGAGATATGCTCCCACTGCTCCTGTATTCCTTCAGGATGAGTTGTGCCCTCAGAGAGCAGGTGTGAGAGTCGAGTTGCGAAATCATTGGCAGTCTGTTGTGATTGAAGCTTTTCGACGTCTAGCTTTCCTTGTGTTTTTTGTTCCTTGTTTTTAGCCGCGTTGAAGCGGGTGCATATTTTGGCTGCAACGAGATAATGGTCCGAATCGATGTTAGGTCCTCGGATCGTTCGCACATCTAAAACACTGGAGGCATGCCGTCCGTCTATCACAGCGTGATCGATCTGATTGCGAGTATTTCGATCAGAAGACAGCCATGTAGCTTGATGTATCTTTTTATGCATGAACCTCGTGCTTGATATGACCATGTTTCGAGCACCGGCAAAGTCAATCAGCCTCAGTCCGTTAGGAGAAGTTTCATTGTGTAGGCTGAACTTTCCGACTGTAGGGCCAAAAACACCTTCTTTGCCCACCCTGGCGTTAAAGTCGCCAAGCACGACTTTTATATCATGACGGGGGCAGCGCTCGTATGTGCGTTCTAATTGTTCATAAAAAGTGTCTTTCACCTCATCGTCTTCCTCCTCTGTCGGCGCATGGGCGCAGATGAATGATATATTAAAAAATTTTGCTTTTATTCGAATAGCGGCGAGACGCTCGTCCACAGGCGTGAACGCCAGCACTTGGCGACAAAGTCTCTCTCCCACCACGAATCCGACGCCGAAACTGCGCTTATTCGCATGGCCACTCCAATATATGTCACAATTTTTGATCTTCTTTCTTCCTTGCTTCGTCCAACGCATTTCTTGGATGGCGGTGATGTCAGATTTTGCTTTGACGAGGACATCAACCAGCCGGGCATCTGCACCAATCCCATTCAGGGAGCGGACGTTCCAGGTGCATGCCCTCAATTCATTGTCCTTCAAACGTTTGCCATGGTCGTCATCAATAGAGAGTGTATTTATCCGAGGCTTGTTGTTATATTTCATTGGAGTATGGTTTTACGTGGCGGGTCCCAAGCCCAACGCACAACCCGCTCAGCGGGGGTGAAAATATTACTTGGCACGTTTATATAGCGAGCCGCTTGCTCCAAGACAGACGCCCGCTTGCAGCAGCACCTAGAGGTGTACAGACGCTGCCGATGAAATCTCCCCCGGCTAGCCCTTAAACCGATTATGTCAGAGTGGCCTAGCCAGGTTGTCGCCTTCTCACATTAGCTCACCGCTCAACGGGTGTTTAGCGGCTACCTAGAGGATACTTGGCCGCAAGCGACCGGCAGTAGTGAGCTGCTTGAACCGCATGCAAAAGAATCGCTCTGGCCATTCCCAGGTGAATGGCGGTCAGAAGCTTTCCCCACTTTCGTGGACTTCTACACACGGCCCCACCCTCCGTGTACGAATTTGTTTAACGCATTTGTTTTGGTTACTCGACGTCTCCGTTCTCGTGTAGCCTACATATTGCGTTTTTTTTTAATTTGCTTACCGGGCTAAAGGTTAGCATGTTTAAAATACGTAAGTCGTTTTGTTCATCAAATGTAAGTAGATAACTCATCAGTTGTTTGCATCAGAGCGACAATTTTTGAGATAGTTATTAAAACTGTTTAAAGGTTGTCAAACGTTGTTTCTCGTTGTATATCCTTTAATTCTGGAGTTAAATTGATAAATAACGTGTACGAATTTGTTTAACGCATTTGTTTTGGTTACTCGACGTCTCCGTTCTCGTGTAGCCTACATATTGCGTTTTTTTTTTAATTTGCTTACCGGGCTAAAGGTTAGCATGTTTAAAATACGTAAGTCGTTTTGTTCATCAAATTTAAGTAGATAACTCATCAGTTGTTTGCATCAGAGCGACAATTTTTGAGATAGTTATTAAAACTGTTTAAAGGTTGTCAAACGTTGTTTCTCGTTGTATATCCTTTAATTCTAGAGTTAAATTGATAAATAACGTGTACGAATTTGTTTAATGCATTTGTTTTGGTTACTCGACGTTTCCGTTCTCGTGTAGCCTACATATTGCGTTTTTTTTTTAATTTGCTTACCGGGCTAAAGGTTAGCATGTTTAAAATACGTAAGTCGTTTTGTTCAACAAATTTGAGTAGATAACTCATCAGTTGTTTGCATCAGAGCGACAATTTTTGAGATAGTTATTAAAACTGTTTAAAGGTTGTCAAACGTTGTTTCTCGTTGTATATCCTTTAATTCTAGAGTTAAATTGATAAATAACGTGTACGAATTTGTTTAACGCATTTGTTTTGGTTACTCGACGTCTCCGTTCTCGTGTAGCCTACATATTGCGTGTTTTTTAATTTGCTTACCGGGCTAAAGGTTAGCATGTTTAAAATACGTAAGTCGTTTTGTTCATCAAATTTAAGTAGATAACTCATCAGTTGTTTGCATCAGAGCGACAATTTTTGAGATAGTTATCAAAACTGTTTAAAGGTTGTCAAACGTTGTTTCTCGTTGTATATCCTTTAATTCTAGAGTTAAATTGATAAATAACGTGTACGAATTTGTTTAACGCATTTGTTTTGGTTACTCGACGTCTCCGTTCTCGTGTAGCCTACATATTGCGTTTTTTTTTTAATTTGCTTACCGGGCTAAAGGTTAGCATGCTTAAAATACGTAAGTCGTTTTGTTCATCAAATTTAAGTAGATAACTCATCAGTTGTTTGCATCAGAGCGACAATTTTTGAGATAGTTATTAAAACTGTTTAAAGGTTGTCAAACGTTGTTTCTCGTTGTATATCCTTTAATTCTAGAGTTAAATTGATAAATAACGTGTACGAATTTGTTTAAAGCATTTGTTTTGGTTACTCGACGTCTCCGTTCTCGTGTAGCCTACATATTGCGTTTTTTTTTTAATTTGCTTACCGGGCTAAAGGTTAGCATGCTTAAAATACGTAACTCGTTTTGTTCAACAAATTTAAGTAGATAACTCATCAGTTGTTTGCATCAGAGCGATAATTTTTGAGATAGTTATTAAAACTGTTTAAAGGTTGTCAAACGTTGTTTCTCGTTGTATATCCTTTAATTCTAGAGTTAAATTTATAAATAACGTGTACGAATTTGTTTAACGCATTTGTTTTGGTTACTCGACGTCTCCGTTCTCGTGTAGCCTACATATTGCGTTTTTTTTTTAATTTGCTTACCGGGCTAAAGGTTAGCATGTTTAAAATACGTAAGTCGTTTTGTTCAACAAATTTGAGTAGATAACTCATCAGTTGTTTGCATCAGAGCGACAATTTTTGAAATAGTTATTAAAACTGTTTAAAGGTTGTCATACGTTGTTTCTCGTTGTATATCCTTTAATTCTAGAGTTAAATTGATAAATAACGTGTACGAATTTGTTTAACGTATTTGTTTTGGTTACTCGACGTCTCCGTTCTCGTGTAGCCTACATATTGCGTTTTTTTTTTTAATTTGCTTACCGGGCTAAAGGTTAGCATGTTTAAAATACGTAAGTCGTTTTGTTCATCAAATTTAAGTAGATAACTCATCAGTTGTTTGCATCAGAGCGACAATTTTTGAGATAGTTATTAAAACTGTTTAAAGGTTGTCAAACGTTGTTTCTCGTTGTATATCCTTTAATTCTAGAGTTAAATTGATAAATAACGTGTACGAATTTGTTTAACGTATTTGTTTTGGTTACTCGACGTCTCCGTTCTCGTGTAGCCTACATATTGCGTTTTTTTTTTAATTTGCTTACCGGGCTAAAGGTTAGCATGTTTAAAATACGTAAGTCGTTTTGTTCATCAAATTTAAGTAGATAACTCATCAGTTGTTTGCATCAGAGCGACAATTTTTGAGATAGTTATTAAAACTGTTTAAACGTTGTATATCCTTTAAACGTTGTTTCTCGTTGTATATCCTTTAATTCTAAAGTTAAATTGATAAATAACGTGTACGAATTTGTTTAACGCATTTGTTTTGGTTACTCGACGTCTCCGTTCTCGTGTAGCCTACATATTGCATTTTTTTTTTAATTTGCTTACCGGGCTAAAGGTTAAAATGTTTAAAATACGTAAGTCGTTTTGTTCAACAAATTTGAGTAGATAACTCAGCAGTTGTTTGCATCAGAGCGACAATTTTTGAGATAGTTATTAAAACTGTTTAAAGGTTGTCAAACGTTGTTTCTCGTTGTATATCCTTTAATTCTAGAGTTAAATTGATAAATAACGTGTACGAATTTGTTTAACGTATTTGTTTTGGTTACTCGACGTCTCCGTTCTCGTGTAGCCTACATATTGGTTTTTTTTTTAATTTGCTTACCGGGCTAAAGGTTAGCATGTTTAAAATACGTAAGTCGTTTTGTTCATCAAATTTAAGTAGATAACTCATCAGTTGTTTGCATCAGAGCGACAATTTTTGAGATAGTTATTAAAACTGTTTAAAGGTTGTCAAACGTTGTTTCTCGTTGTATATCCTTTAATTCTAGAGTTAAATTGATAAATAACGTGTACGAATTTGTTTAACGCATTTCTTTTGGTTACTCGACGTCTCCGTTCTCGTGTAGCCTACTTATTGCGTTTTTTTTTTTTAATTTGCTTACCGGGCTAAAGGTTAGCATGTTTAAAATACGTAAGTCGTTTTGTTCATCAAATTTAAGTAGATAACTCATCAGTTGTTTGCATCAGAGCGACAATTTTTGAGATAGTTATTAAAACTGTTTAAAGGTTGTCAAACGTTGTTTCTCGTTGTATATCCTTTAATTCTAGAGTTAAATTGATAAATAACGTGTACGAATTTGTTTAACGCATTTGTTTTGGTTACTCGACGTCTCCGTTCTCGTGTAGCCTACATATTGCGTTTTTTTTTAATTTGCTTACCGGGCTAAAGGTTAGCATGTTTAAAATACGTAAGTCGTTTTGTTCATCAAATTTAAGTAGATAACTCATCAGTTGTTTGCATCAGAGCGACAATTTTTGAGATAGTTATTAAAACTGTTTAAAGGTTGTCAAACGTTGTTTCTCGTTGTATATCCTTTAATTCTAGAGTTAAATTGATAAATAACGTGTACGAATTTATTTAACGCATTTGTTTTGGTTACTCAACGTCTCCGTTCTCGTGTAGCCTACATATTGCGTTTTTTTTTTAATTTGCTTACCGGGCTAAAGGTTAGCATGTTTAAAATACGTAAGTCGTTTTGTTCAACAAATTTGAGTAGATAACTCATCAGTTGTTTGCATCATTTTTGAGATAGTTATTAAAACTGTTTAAAGGTTGTCAAACGTTGTTTCTCGTTGTATATCCTTTAATTCTAGAGTTAAATTGATAAATAACGTGTACGAATTTGTTTAACGCATTTGTTTTGGTTACTCGACGTCTCCGTTCTCGTGTAGCCTACATATTGCGTTTTTTTTTTAATTTGCTTACCGGGCTAAAGGTTAGCATGTTTAAAATACGTAAGTCGTTTTGTTCAACAAATTTGAGTAGATAATTCAGCAGTTGTTTGCATCAGAGCGACAATTTTTGGGATAGTTATTAAAACTATTTAAAGGTTGTCAAACGTTGTTTCTCGTTGTATATCCTTTAATTCTAGAGTTAAATTGATAAATAACGTGTACGAATTTGTTTAACGTATTTGTTTTGGTTACTCGACGTCTCCGTTCTCGTGTAGCCTACATATTGCGTTTTTTTTTAATTTGCTTACCGGGCTAAAGGTTAGCATGTTTAAAATACGTAAGTCGTTTTGTTCATCAAATTTAAGTTGATAACTCATCAGTTGTTTGCATCAGAGCGACAATTTTTGAGATAGTTATTAAAACTGTTTAAAGGTTGTCAAACGTTGTTTCTCGTTGTATATCCTTTAATTCTAGAGTTAAATTGATAAATAACGTGTACGAATTTGTTTAACGCATTTCTTTTGGTTACTCGACGTCTCCGTTCTCGTGTAGCCTACATATTGCGTTTTTTTTTTTAATTTGCTTACCGGGCTAAAGGTTAGCATGTTTAAAATACGTAAGTCGTTTTGTTCATCAAATTTAAGTAGATAACTCATCAGTTGTTTGCATCAGAGCGACAATTTTTAAGATAGTTATTAAAACTGTTTAAAGGTTGTCAAACGTTGTTTCTCGTTGTATATCCTTTAATTCTAGAGTTAAATTGATAAATAACGTGTACGAATTTGTTTAACGTATTTGTTTTGGTTACTCGACGTCTCCGTTCTCGTGTAGCCTACATATTGCGTTTTTTTTTAATTTGCTTACCGGGCTAAAGGTTAGCATGTTTAAAATACGTAAGTCGTTTTGTTCATCAAATTTAAGTTGATAACTCATCAGTTGTTTGCATCAGAGCGACAATTTTTGAGATAGTTATTAAAACTGTTTAAAGGTTGTCAAACGTTGTTTCTCGTTGTATATCCTTTAATTCTAGAGTTAAATTGATAAATAACGTGTACGAATTTGTTTAACGCATTTGTTTTGGTTACTCGACGTCTCCGTTCTCGTGTAGCCTACATATTGCGTTTTTTTTTTAATTTGCTTACCGGGCTAAAGGTTAAAATGTTTAAAATACGTAAGTCGTTTTGTTCAACAAATTTGAGTAGATAACTCATCAGTTGTTTGCATCAGAGCGATAATTTTTGAGATAGTTATTAAAACTGTTTAAAGGTTGTCAAAGGTTGTTTCTCGTTGTATATCCTTTAATTCTAGAGTCAAATTGATAAATAACGTGTACGAATTTGTTTAACGCATTTGTTTTGGTTACTCGACGTCTCCGTTCTCGTGTAGCCTACATATTGCGTTCTAGAGTTAAATTGATAAATAACGTGTACGAATTTGTTTAACGCATTTGTTTTGGTTACTCGACGTCTCCGTTCTCGTGTAGCCTACATATTGCGTTTTTTTTTTAATTTGCTTACCGGGCTAAAGGTTAGCATGTTTAAAATACGCAAGTCGTTTTGTTCAACAAATTTGAGTAGATAACTCATCAGTTGTTTGCATCAGAGCGACAATTTTTGAGATAGTTATTAAAACTGTTTAAAGGTTGTCAAACGTTGTTTCTCGTTGTATATCCTTTAATTCTAGAGTTAAATTGATAAATAACGTGTACGAATTTGTTTAACGCATTTGTTTTGGTTACTCGACGTATCCGTTCTCGTGTAGCCTACATATTGCGTTTTTTTTTTTAATTTGCTTACCGGGCTAAAGGTTAGCATGTTTAAAATACGTAAGTCGTTTTGTTCATCAAATTTAAGTAGATAACTCATCAGTTGTTTGCATCAGAGCTACAATTTTTGAGATAGTTATTAAAACTGTTTAAAGGTTGTCAAACGTTGTTTCTCGTTGTATATCCTTTAATTCTAGAGTTAGATTGATAAATAACGTGTACGAATTTGTTTAACGCATTTGTTTTGGTTACTCGACGTATCCGTTCTCGTGTAGCCTACATATTGCGTTTTTTTTTTTAATTTGCTTACCGGGCTAAAGGTTAGCATGTTTAAAATACGTAAGTCGTTTTGTTCATCAAATTTAAGTAGATAACTCATCAGTTGTTTGCATCAGAGCGACAATTTTTGAGATAGTTATTAAAACTGTTTAAAGGTTGTCAAACGTTGTTTCTCGTTGTATATCCTTTTTTTCTAGAGTTAAATTGATAAATAACGTGTACGAATTTGTTTAACGCATTTCTTTTGGTTACTCGACGTCTCCGTTCTCGTGTAGCCTACATATTGCGTTTTTTTTTTTAATTTGCTTACCGGGCTAAAGGTTAGCATGTTTAAAATACTTAAGTCGTTTTGTTCATCAAATTTAAGTAGATAACTCATCAGTTGTTTGCATCAGAGCGACAATTTTTGAGATACTTATTAAAAACTGTTTAAAGGTTGTCAAACGTTGTTTCTCGTTGTATATCCTTTAATTCTAGAGTTAAATTGATAAATAACGTGTACGAATTTGTTTAACGCATTTGTTTTGGTTACTCGACGTCTCCGTTCTCGTGTAGCCTACATATTGCGTTTTTTTTTAATTTGCTTACCGAGCTAAAGGTTAGCATGTTTAAAATACGTAAGTCGTTTTGTTCATCAAATTTAAGTAGATAACTCATCAGTTGTTTGCATCAGAGCGACAATTTTTGAGATAGTTATTAAAACTGTTTAAAGGTTGTCAAACGTTGTTTCTCGTTGTATATCCTTTAATTCTAGAGTTAAATTGATAAATAACGTGTACGAATTTGTTTAACGCATTTCTTTTGGTTACTCGACGTCTCCGTTCTCGTGTAGCCTACATATTGCGTTTTTTTTTTAATTTGCTTACCGGGCTAAAGGTTAGCATGTTTAAAATACGTAAGTCGTTTTGTTCATCAAATTTAAGTAGATAACTCATCAGTTGTTTGCATCAGAGCGACAATTTTTGAGATAGTTATTAAAACTGTTTAAAGGTTGTCAAACGTTGTTTCTCGTTGTATATCCTTTAATTCTAGAGTTAAATTGATAAATAACGTGTACGAATTTGTTTAACGCATTTGTTTTGGTTACTCGACGTCTCCGTTCTCGTGTAGCCTACATATTGCGTTTTTTTTTTTTAATTTGCTTACCGGGCTAAAGGTTAGCATGTTTAAAATACGTAAGTCGTTTTGTTCAACAAATTTGAGTAGATAACTCATCAGTTGTTTGCATCAGAGCGACAATTTTTGAGATAGTTATTAAAACTGTTTAAAGGTTGTCAAACGTTGTTTCTCGTTGTATATCCTTTAATTCGAGAGTTAAATTGATAAATAACGTGTACGAATTTGTTTAACGCATTTCTTTTGGTTACTCGACGTCTCCGTTCTCGTTTAGCCTACATATTGCGTTTTTTTTTTTTTTAATTTGCTTACCGGGCTAAAGGTTAGCATGTTTAAAATACGTAAGTCGTTTTGTTCATCAAATTTAAGTAGATAACTCATCAGTTGTTTGCATCAGAGCGACAATTTTTGAGATAGTTATTAAAACTGTTTAAAGGTTGTCAAACGTTGTTTCTCGTTGTATATCCTTTAATTCTAGAGTTAAATTGATAAATAACGTGTACGAATTTGTTTAACGCATTTGTTTTGGTTACTCGACGTCTCCGTTCTCGTGTAGCCTACATATTGCGTTTTTTTTTAATTTGCTTACCGGGCTAAAGGTTAGCATGTTTAAAATACGTAAGTCGTTTTGTTCAACATATTTAAGTAGATAACTCATCAGTTGTTTGCATCAGAGCGACAATTTTTTAGATAGTTATTAAAACTGTTTAAATGTTGTCAAACGTTGTTTCTCGTTGTATATCCTTTAATTCTAGAGTTAAATTGATAAATAACGTGTACGAATTTGTTTAACGCATTTGTTTTGGTTACTCGACGTCTCCGTTCTCGTGTGGCCTACATATTGCGTTTTTTTTCTAATTTGCTTACCGGGCTAAAGGTTAGCATGTTTAAAATACGTAAGTCGTTTTGTTCATCAAATTTAAGTAGATAACTCATCAGTTGTTTGCATCAGAGCGACAATTTTTGAGATAGTTATTAAAAACTGTTTAAAGGTTGTCAAACGTTGTTTCTCGTTGTATATCCTTTAATTCTAGAGTTAAATTGATAAATAACGTGTACGAATTTGTTTAACGCATTTGTTTTGGTTACTCGACGTCTCCGTTCTCGTGTAGCCTACATATTGCGTTTTTTTTTTTAATTTGCTTACCGGGCTAAAGGTTAGCATGTTTAAAATACGTAAGTCGTTTTGTTCAACAAATTTGAGTAGATAACTCATCAGTTGTTTGCATCAGAGCGACAATTTTTGAGATAGTTATTAAAACTGTTTAAAGGTTGTCAAACGCTGTTTCTCGTTGTATATCCTTTAATTCTAGAGTTAAATTGATAAATAACGTGTACGAATTTGTTTAACGTATTTGTTTTGGTTACTCGGCGTCTCCGTTCTCGTGTAGCCTACATATTGCGTTTTTTTTTAATTTGCTTACCGGGCTAAAGATTAGCATGTTTAAAATACGTAAGTTGTTTTGTTCATCAAATTTAAGTAGATAACTGATCAGTTGTTTGCATCAGAGCGACAATTTTTGAGATAGTTATTAAAACTGTTTAAAGGTTGTCAAACGTTGTTTCTCGTTGTATATCCTTTAATTCTAGAGTTAAATTGATAAATAACGTGTACGAATTTGTTTAACGCATTTGTTTTGGTTACTCGACGTCTCCGTTCTCGTGTAGTCTACATATTGCGTTTTTTTTTTTAACTTGCTTACCGGGCTAAAGGTTTGCATGTTTAAAATACGTAAGTCGTTTTGTTCAACAAATTTGAGTAGATAACTCAGCAGTTGTTTGCATCAGAGCGACAATTTTTGAGATAGTTATTAAAACTGTTTAAAGGTTGTCAAACGTTGTTTCTCGTTGTATATCCTTTAATTCTAGAGTTAAATTGATAAATAACGTGTACGAATTTGTTTAACGTATTTGTTTTGGTTACTCGACGTCTCCGTTCTCGTGTAGCCTACATATTGCGTTTTTTTTTTAATTTGCTTACCGGGCTAAAGGTTAGCATGTTTAAAATACGTAAGTCGTTTTGTTCATCAATTTAAGTTGATAACTCATCAGTTGTTTGCATCAGAGCGACAATTTTTGAGATAGTTATTAAAACTGTTTAAAGGTTGTCAAACGTTGTTTCTCGTTGTATATCCTTTAATTCTAGAGTTAAATTGATAAATAACGTGTACGAATTTGTTTAACGCATTTGTTTAATTTGTTTAACGCATTTGTTTTGGTTACTCGACGTCTCCGTTCTCGTGTAGCCTACATATTGCGTTTTTTTTTAATTTGCTTACCGGGCTAAAGGTTAGCATGTTTAAAATACGTAAGTCGTTTTGTTCATCAAATTTAAGTAGATAACTCATCAGTTGTTTGCATCAGAGCGACAATTTTTGAGATAGTTATTAAAACTGTTTAAAGGTTGTCAAACGTTGTTTCTCGTTGTATATCCTTTAATTCTAGAGTTAAATTGATAAATAACGTGTACGAATTTGTTTAACGCATTTGTTTTGGTTACTCGACGTCTCCGTTCTCGTGTAGCCTACATATTGCGTTTTTTTTTTAATTTGCTTACCGGGCTAAAGGTTAGCATGTTTAAAATACGTAAGTCGTTTTGTTCAACAAATTTGAGTAGATAACTCATCAGTTGTTTGCATCAGAGCGACAATTTTTGAGATAGTTATTAAAACTGTTTAAAGGTTGTCAAACGTTGTTTCTCGTTGTATATCCTTTAATTCTAGAGTTAAATTGATAAATAACGTGTACGAATTTGTTTAACGCATTTGTTTTGGTTACTCGACGTCTCCGTTCTCGTGTAGCCTACATATTGCGTTTTTTTTTTAATTTGCTTACCGGGCTAAAGGTTAGCATGTTTAAAATACGTAAGTCGTTTTGTTCAACAAATTTAAGTAGATAACTCATCAGTTGTTTGCATCAGAGCGATAATTTTTGAGATAGTTATTAAAACTGTTTAAAGGTTGTCAAACGTTGTTTCTCGTTGTATATCCTTTAATTCTAGAGTTAAATTGATAAATAACGTGTACGAATTTGTATAACGCATTTGTTTTGGTTACTCGACGTCTCCGTTCTCGTGTAGCCCACATATTGCGTTTTTTTTTTAATTAGTTACCGGGCTAAAGGTTAGCATGCTTAAAATACGTAAGTCGTTTTGTTCAACAAATTTAAGTAGATAACTCATCAGTTGTTTGCATCAGAGCGACAATTTTTGAGATAGTTATTAAAACTGTTTAAAGGTTGTCAAACGTTGTTTCTCGTTGTATATCCTTTAATTCTAGAGTTAAATTGATAAATAACGTGTACGAATTTGTTTAACGCATTTGTTTTGATTACTCGACGTCTCCGTTCTCGTGTAGCCTACATATTGCGTTTTTTTTTTAATTTGCTTACCGGGCTAAAGGTTAGCATGTTTAAAATACGTAAGTCGTTTTGTTCAACAAATTTGAGTAGATAACTCATCAGTTGTTTGCATCAGAGCGACAATTTTTGAGATAGTTATTAAAACTGTTTAAAGGTTGTCAAACGTTGTTTCTCGTTGTATATCCTTTAATTCTAGAGTTAGATTGATAAATAACGTGTACGAATTTGTTTAACGCATTTGTTTTGGTTACTCGACGTCTCCGTTCTCGTGTAGCCTACATATTGCGTTTTTTTTTTTAATTTGCTTACCGGGCTAAAAGTTAGCATGCTTAAAATACGTAAGTCGTTTTGTTCAACAAATTTAAGTAGATAACTAATCAGTTGTTTGCATCAGAGCGATAATTTTTGAGATAGTTATTAAAACTGTTTAAAGGTTGTCAAACGTTGTTTCTCGTTGTATATCCTTTAATTCTAGAGTTAAATTGATAAATAACGTGTACGAATTTGTTTAACGCATTTGTTTTGGTTACTCGACGTCTCCGTTCTCGTGTAGCCTACATATTGCTTTTTTTTTTTTAATTTGCTTACCGGGCTAAAGGTTAGCATGTTTAAAATACGTAAGTCGTTTTGTTCAACAAATTTGAGTAGATAACTCAGCAGTTGTTTGCATCAGAGCGACAATTTTTGAGATAGTTATTAAAACTGTTTAAAGGTTGTCAAACGTTGTTTCTCGTTGTATATCCTTTAATTCTAGAGTTAAATTGATAAATAACGTGTACGACTTTGTTTAACGCATTTGTTTTGGTTACTCGACGTCTCCGTTCTCGTGTAGCCTACATATTGCGTTTTTTTTTTAATTTGCTTACCGGGCTAAAGGTTAGCATGTTTAAAATACGTAAGTCGTTTTGTTCATCAAATTTAAGTAGATAACTCATCAGTTGTTTGCATCAGAGCGACAATTTTTGAGATAGTTATTAAAACTGTTTAAAGGTTGTCAAACGTTGTTTCTCGATGTATATCCTTTAATTCTAGAGTTAAATTGATAAATAACGTGTACGAATTTGTTTAACGCATTTGTTTTGGTTACTCGACGTCTCCGTTCTCGTGTAGCCTACATATTGCGTTTTTTTTTAATTTGCTTACCGGGCTAAAGGTTAGCATGTTTAAAATACGTAAGTCGTTTTGTTCATCAAATTTAAGTAGATAACTCATCAGTTGTTTGCATCAGAGCGACAATTTTGAGATAGTTATTAAAACTGTTTAAAGGTTGTCAAACGTTGTTTCTCGTTGTATATCCTTTAATTCTAGAGTTAAATTGATAAATAACGTGTACGAATTTGTTTAACGCATTTGTTTTGGTTACTCGACGTCTCCGTTCTCGTGTAGCCTACATATTGCGTTTTTTTTTTAATTTGCTTACCGGGCTAAAGGTTAGCATGTTTAAAATACGTAAGTCGTTTTGTTCATCAAATTTGAGTAGATAACTCATCAGTTGTTTGCATCAGAGCGACAATTTTTGAGATAGTTATCAAAACTGTTTAAAGGTTGTCAAACGTTGTTTCTCGTTGTATATCCTTTAATTCTAGAGTTAAATTGATAAATAACGTTTACGAATTTGTTTAACGCATTTGTTTTGGTTACTCGAAGTCTCCGTTCTCGTGTAGCCTACATATTGCGTTTTTTTTTTAATTTGCTTACCGGGCTAAAGGTTAGCATGTTTAAAATACGTAAGTCGTTTTGTTCAACAAATTTAAGTAGATAACTCATCAGTTGTTTGCATCAGAGCGATAATTTTTGAGATAGTTATTAAAACTGTTTAAAGGTTGTCAAACGTTGTTTCTCGTTGTATATCCTTTAATTCTAGAGTTAAATTTATAAATAACGTGTACGAATTTGTTTAACGCATTTGTTTTGGTTACTCGACGTCTCCGTTCTCGTGTAGCCTACATATTGCGTTTTTTTAATTTGCTTACCGGGCTAAAGGTTAGCATGTTTAAAATACGTAAGTCGTTTTGTTCATCAAATTTAAGTAGATAACTCATCAGTTGTTTGCATCAGAGCGTCAATTTTTGAGATAGTTATTAAAACTGTTTAAAGGTTGTCAAACGTTGTTTCTCGTTGTATATCCTTTAATTCTAGAGTTAAATTGATAAATAACGTGTACGAATTTGTTTAACGTATTTGTTTTGGTTACTCGACGTCTCCGTTCTCGTGTAGCCTACATATTGCGTTTTTTTTTTTAATTTGCTTACCGGGCTAAAGGTTAGCATGCTTAAAATACGTAAGTCGTTTTGTTCAACAAATTTAAGTAGATAACTCATCAGTTGTTTGCATCAGAGCGACAATTTTTGAGATAGTTATTAAAACTGTTTATAGGTTGTCAAACGTTGTTTCTCGTTGTATATCCTTTAATTCTAGAGTTAAATTGATAAATAACGTGTACGAATTTGTTTAACGCATTTGTTTTGGTTACTCGACGTCTCCGTTCTCGTGTAGCCTACATATTGCGTTTTTTTTTAATTTGTTTACCGGGCTAAAGGTTAGCATGTTTAAAATACGTAAGTCGTTTTGTTCATCAAATTTAAGTAGATAACTCATCAGTTGTTTGCATCAGAGCGACAATTTTTGAGATAGTTATTAAAACTGTTTAAAGGTTGTCAAACGTTGTTTCTCGTTGTATATCCTTTAATTCTAGAGTTAAATTGATAAATAACGTGTACGAATTTGTTTAACGCATTTGTTTTGGTTACTCGACGTCTCCGTTCTCGTGTAGCCTACATATTGCGTTTTTTTTTTAATTTGCTTGCCGGGCTAAAGGTTAGCATGTTTAAAATACGTAAGTCGTTTTGTTCATCAAATTTAAGTAGATAACTCATCAGTTGTTTGCATCAGAGCGACAATTTTTGAGATAGTTATTAAAACTGTTTAAAGGTTGCCAAACGTTGTTTCTCGTTGTATATCCTTTAACTCTAGAGTTAAATTGATAAATAACGTGTACGAATTTGTTTAACGCATTTGTTTTGGTTACTCGACGTCTCCGTTCTCGTGTAGCCTACATATTGCGTTTTTTTTTAATTTGCTTACCGGGCTAAAGGTTAGAATGTTTAAAATACGTAAGTCGTTTTGTTCATCAAATTTAAGTAGATAACTCATCAGTTGTTTGCATCAGAGCGACAATTTTTGAGATAGTTATTAAAACTGTTTAAAGGTTGTCAAACGTTGTTTCTCGTTGTATATCCTTTAATTCTAGAGTTAAATTGATAAATAACGTGTACGAATTTGTTTAACGCATTTGTTTTGGTTACTCGACGTCTCCGTTCTCGTGTAGCCTACATATTGCGTTTTTTTTTAATTTGCTTACCGGGCTAAAGGTTAGCATGCTTAAAATACGTAAGTCGTTTTGTTCATCAAATTTAAGTAGATAACTCATCAGTTGTTTGCATCAGAGCAACAATTTTTGAGATAGTTATTAAAACTGTTTAAAGGTTGTCAAACGTTGTTTCTCGTTGTATATCCTTTAATTCTAGAGTTAAATTGATAAATAACGTGTACGAATTTGTTTAACGCATTTGTTTTGGTTACTCGACGTCTCCGTTCTCGTGTAGCCTACATATTGCGTTTTTTTTTATAATTAGTTACCGGGCTAAAGGTTAGCATGCTTAAAATACGTAAGTCGTTTTGTTCAACAAATTTAAGTAGATAACTCATCAGTTGTTTGCATCAGAGCGACAATTTTTGAGATAGTTATTAAAACTGTTTAAAGGTTGTCAAACGTTGTTTCTCGTTGTATATCCTTTAATTCTAGAGTTAAATTGATAAATAACGTGTACGAATTTGTTTAACGCATTTGTTTTGATTACTCGACGTCTCCGTTCTCGTGTAGCCTACATATTGCGTTTTTTTTTTAATTTGCTTACCGGGCTAAAGGTTAGCATGTTTAAAATACGTAAGTCGTTTTGTTCAACAAATTTGAGTAGATAACTCATCAGTTGTTTGCATCAGAGCGACAATTTTTGAGATAGTTATTAAAACTGTTTAAAGGTTGTCAAACGTTGTTTCTCGTTGTATATCCTTTAATTCTAGAGTTAGATTGATAAATAACGTGTACGAATTTGTTTAACGCATTTGTTTTGGTTACTCGACGTCTCCGTTCTCGTGTAGCCTACATATTGCGTTTTTTTTTTTAATTTGCTTACCGGGCTAAAGGTTAGCATGCTTAAAATACGTAAGTCGTTTTGTTCAACAAATTTAAGTAGATAACTCATCAGTTGTTTGCATCAGAGCGATAATTTTTGAGATAGTTATTAAAACTGTTTAAAGGTTGTCAAACGTTGTTTCTCGTTGTATATCCTTTAATTCTAGAGTTAAATTGATAAATAACGTGTACGAATTTGTTTAACGCATTTGTTTTGGTTACTCGACGTCTCCGTTCTCGTGTAGCCTACATATTGCTTTTTTTTTTTTAATTTGCTTACCGGGCTAAAGGTTAGCATGTTTAAAATACGTAAGTCGTTTTGTTCAACAAATTTGAGTAGATAACTCAGCAGTTGTTTGCATCAGAGCGACAATTTTTGAGATAGTTATTAAAACTGTTTAAAGGTTGTCAAACGTTGTTTCTCGTTGTATATCCTTTAATTCTAGAGTTAAATTGATAAATAACGTGTACGACTTTGTTTAACGCATTTGTTTTGGTTACTCGACGTCTCCGTTCTCGTGTAGCCTACATATTGCGTTTTTTTTTTAATTTGCTTACCGGGCTAAAGGTTAGCATGTTTAAAATACGTAAGTCGTTTTGTTCATCAAATTTAAGTAGATAACTCATCAGTTGTTTGCATCAGAGCGACAATTTTTGAGATAGTTATTAAAACTGTTTAAAGGTTGTCAAACGTTGTTTCTCGATGTATATCCTTTAATTCTAGAGTTAAATTGATAAATAACGTGTACGAATTTGTTTAACGCATTTGTTTTGGTTACTCGACGTCTCCGTTCTCGTGTAGCCTACATATTGCGTTTTTTTTTTAATTTGCTTACCGGGCTAAAGGTTAGCATGTTTAAAATACGTAAGTCGTTTTGTTCATCAAATTTAAGTAGATAACTCATCAGTTGTTTGCATCAGAGCGACAATTTTTGAGATAGTTATTAAAACTGTTTAAAGGTTGTCAAACGTTGTTTCTCGTTGTATATCCTTTAATTCTAGAGTTAAATTGATAAATAACGTGTACGAATTTGTTTAACGCATTTGTTTTGGTTACTCGACGTCTCCGTTCTCGTGTAGCCTACATATTGCGTTTTTTTTTTAATTTGCTTACCGGGCTAAAGGTTAGCATGTTTAAAATACGTAAGTCGTTTTGTTCATCAAATTTGAGTAGATAACTCATCAGTTGTTTGCATCAGAGCGACAATTTTTGAGATAGTTATCAAAACTGTTTAAAGGTTGTCAAACGTTGTTTCTCGTTGTATATCCTTTAATTCTAGAGTTAAATTGATAAATAACGTTTACGAATTTTTTTAACGCATTTGTTTTGGTTACTCGAAGTCTCCGTTCTCGTGTAGCCTACATATTGCGTTTTTTTTTTAATTTGCTTACCGGGCTAAAGGTTAGCATGTTTAAAATACGTAAGTCGTTTTGTTCATCAAATTTAAGTAGATAACTCATCAGTTGTTTGCATCAGAGCGACAATTTTTGAGATAGTTATTAAAACTGTTTAAAGGTTGTCAAACGTTGTTTCTCGTTGTATATCCTTTAATTCTAGAGTTAAATTGATAAATAACGTGTACGAATTTGTTTAACGTATTTGTTTTGGTTACTCGGCGTCTCCGTTCTCGTGTAGCCTACATATTGCGTTCTTTTTTTAATTTGCTTACCGGGCTAAAGGTTAGCATGTTTAAAATACGTAAGTCGTTTTGTTCAACAAATTTAAGTAGATAACTCATCAGTTGTTTGCATCAGAGCGATAATTTTTGAGATAGTTATTAAAACTGTTTAAAGGTTGTCAAACGTTGTTTCTCGTTGTATATCCTTTAATTCTAGAGTTAAATTTATAAATAACGTGTACGAATTTGTTTAACGCATTTGTTTTGGTTACTCGACGTCTCCGTTCTCGTGTAGCCTACATATTGCGTTTTTTTTTAATTTGCTTACCGGGCTAAAGGTTAGCATGTTTAAAATACGTAAGTCGTTTTGTTCATCAAATTTAAGTAGATAACTCATCAGTTGTTTGCATCAGAGCGTCAATTTTTGAGATAGTTATTAAAACTGTTTAAAGGTTGTCAAACGTTGTTTCTCGTTGTATATCCTTTAATTCTAGAGTTAAATTGATAAATAACGTGTACGAATTTGTTTAACGTATTTGTTTTGGTTACTCGACGTCTCCGTTCTCGTGTAGCCTACATATTGCGTTTTTTTTTTTAATTTGCTTACCGGGCTAAAGGTTAGCATGCTTAAAATACGTAAGTCGTTTTGTTCAACAAATTTAAGTAGATAACTCATCAGTTGTTTGCATCAGAGCGACAATTTTTGAGATAGTTATTAAAACTGTTTATAGGTTGTCAAACGTTGTTTCTCGTTGTATATCCTTTAATTCTAGAGTTAAATTGATAAATAACGTGTACGAATTTGTTTAACGCATTTGTTTTGGTTACTCGACGTCTCCGTTCTCGTGTAGCCTACATATTGCGTTTTTTTTTAATTTGCTTACCGGGCTAAAGGTTAGCATGTTTAAAATACGTAAGTCGTTTTGTTCATCAAATTTAAGTAGATAACTCATCAGTTGTTTGCATCAGAGCGACAATTTTTGAGATAGTTATTAAAACTGTTTAAAGGTTGTCAAACGTTGTTTCTCGTTGTATATCCTTTAATTCTAGAGTTAAATTGATAAATAACGTGTACGAATTTGTTTAACGCATTTGTTTTGGTTACTCGACGTCTCCGTTCTCGTGTAGCCTACATATTGCGTTTTTTTTTTTAATTTGCTTGCCGGGCTAAAGGTTAGCATGTTTAAAATACGTAAGTCGTTTTGTTCATCAAATTTAAGTAGATAACTCATCAGTTGTTTGCATCAGAGCGACAATTTTTGAGATAGTTATTAAAACTGTTTAAAGGTTGCCAAACGTTGTTTCTCGTTGTATATCCTTTAACTCTAGAGTTAAATTGATAAATAACGTGTACGAATTTGTTTAACGCATTTGTTTTGGTTACTCGACGTCTCCGTTCTCGTGTAGCCTACATATTGCGTTTTTTTTTAATTTGCTTACCGGGCTAAAGGTTAGCATGTTTAAAATACGTAAGTCGTTTTGTTCATCAAATTTAAGTAGATAACTCATCAGTTGTTTGCATCAGAGCGACAATTTTTGAGATAGTTATTAAAACTGTTTAAAGGTTGTCAAACGTTGTTTCTCGTTGTATATCCTTTAATTCTAGAGTTAAATTGATAAATAACGTGTACGAATTTGTTTAACGCATTTGTTTTGGTTACTCGACGTCTCCGTTCTCGTGTAGCCTACATATTGCGTTTTTTTTTAATTTGCTTACCGGGCTAAAGGTTAGCATGCTTAAAATACGTAAGTCGTTTTGTTCATCAAATTTAAGTAGATAACTCATCAGTTGTTTGCATCAGAGCAACAATTTTTGAGATAGTTATTAAAACTGTTTAAAGGTTGTCAAACGTTGTTTCTCGTTGTATATCCTTTAATTCTAGAGTTAAATTGATAAATAACATGTGCGAATTTGTTTAACGCATTTGTTTTGGTTACTCGACGTCTCCGTTCTCGTGTAGCCTACATATTGCGTTTTTTTTTAAATTTGCTTACCGGGCTAAAGGTTAGCATGTTTAAAATACGTAAGTCGTTTTGTTCAACAAATCTGAGTAGATATCTCATCAGTTGTTTGCGTCAGAGCGACAATTTTTGAGATAGTTATTAAAACTGTTTAAAGGTTGTCAAACGTCGTTTCTCGTTGTATATCCTTTAATTCTAGAGTTAAATTGATAAATAACGTGTACGAATTTGTTTAACGCATTTGTTTTGGTTACTCGACGTCTCCGTTCTCGTGTAGCCTACATATTGCGTTTTTTTTTTTTAATTTGCTTACCGGGCTAAAGGTTAGCATGTTTAAAATACGTAAGTCGTTTTGTTCATCAAATTTAAGTAGATAACTCATCAGTTGTTTGCATCAGAGCGACAATTTTTGAGATAGTTATTAAAACTGTTTAAAGGTTGTCAAACGTTGTTTCTCGTTGTATATCCTTTAATTCTAGAGCTAAATTGATAAATAACGTGTACGAATTTGTTTAACGCATTTGTTTTGGTTACTCGACGTCTCCGTTCTCGTGTAGCCTACATATTGCGTTTTTTTTTTTAATTTGCTTACCGGGCTAAAGGTTAGCATGTTTAAAATACGTAAGTCGTTTTGTTCATCAAATTTAAGTAGATAACTCATCAGTTGTTTGCATCAGAGGGATAATTTTTGAGATAGTTATTAAAACTGTTTAAAGGTTGTCAAACGTTGTTTCTCGTTGTATATCCTTTAATTCTAGGGTTAAATTGATAAATAACGTGTACGAATTTGTTTAACGCATTTGTTTTGGTTACTCGACGTCTCCGTTCTCGTGTAGCCTACATATTGCGTTTTTTTTTTAATTTGCTTGCCGGGCTAAAGTTTAGCATGTTTAAAATACGTAAGTCGTTTTGTTCATCAAATTTAAGTAGATAACTCATCAGTTGTTTGCATCAGAGCGACAATTTTTGAGATAGTTATTAAAACTGTTTAAAGGTTGCCAAACGTTGGTTCTCGTTGTATATCCTTTAACTCTAGAGTTAAATTGATAAATAACGTGTACGAATTTGTTTAACGCATTTGTTTTGGTTACTCGACGTCTCCGTTCTCGTGTAGCCTACATATTGCGTTTTTTTTTTAATTTGCTTACCGGGCTAAAGGTTAGCATGTTTAAAATACGTAAGTCGTTTTGTTCATCAAATTTAAGTAGATAACTCATCAGTTGTTTGCATCAGAGCGACAATTTTTGAGATAGTTATTAAAACTGTTTAAAGGTTGTCAAACTTTGTTTCTCGTTGTATATCCTTTAATTCTAGAGTTAAATTGATAAATAACGTGTACGAATTTGTTTAACGCATTTCTTTTGGTTACTCGACGTCTCCGTTCTCGTGTAGCCTACATATTGCGTTTTTTTTTTTAATTTGCTTACCGGGCTAAAGGTTAGCATGTTTAAAATACGTAAGTCGTTTTGTTCATCAAATTTAAGTAGATAACTCATCAGTTGTTTGCATCAGAGGGATAATTTTTGAGATAGTTATTAAAACTGTTTAAAGGTTGTCAAACGTTGTTTCTCGTTGTATATCCTTTAATTCTAGAGTTAAATTGATAAATAACGTGTACGAATTTTTTAACGCATTTGTTTTGGTTACTCGACGTCTCCGTTCTCGTGTAGCCTACATATTGCGTTTTTTTTTTAATTTGCTTACCGGGCTAAAGGTTAGCATGCTTAAAATACGTAAGTCGTTTTGTTCAACAAATTTAAGTAGATAACTCATCAGTTGTTTGCATCAGAGCGACAATTTTTGAGATAGTTATTAAAACTGTTTAAAGGTTGTCAAACGTTGTTTCTCGTTGTATATCCTTTAATTCTAGAGTTAAATTGATAAATAACGTGTACGAATTTGTTTAACGCATTTGTTTTGGTTACTCGACGTCTCCGTTCTCGTGTAGCCTACATATTGCGTTTTTTTTTAATTTGCTTACCGGGCTAAAGGTTAGCATGTTTAAAATACGTAAGTCGTTTTGTTCAACAAATTTAAGTAGATAACTCATCAGTTCTTTGCATCAGAGCGACAATTTTTGAGATAGTTATTAAAACTGTTTAAAGGTTGTTAAACGTTGTTTCTTGTTGTATATCCTTTAATTCTAGAGTTAAATTGATAAATAACGTATACGAATTTGTTTAACGCATTTGTTTTGGTTACTCGACGTCTCCGTTCTCGTGTAGCCTACATATTGCGTTTTTTTTTTAATTTGCTTACCGCGCTAAAGGTTAGCATGTTTAAAATACGTAAGTCGTTTTGTTCAACAAATTTAAGTAGATAACTCATCAGTTGTTTGCATCAGAGCAACAATTTTTGAGATAGTTATTAAAACTGTTTAAAGGTTGTCAAACGTTGTTTCTCGTTGTATATCCTTTAATTCTAGAGTTAAATTGATAAATAACGTGTACGAATTTGTTTAACGCATTGGTTTTGGTTACTCGACGTCTCCGTTCTCGTGTAGCCTACATATTGCGTTTTTTTTTTTAATTTGCTTACCGGGCTAAAGGTTAGCATGTTTAAAATACGTAAGTCGTTTTGTTCATCAAATTTAAGTAGATAACTCATCAGTTGTTTGCATCAGAGCGACAATTTTTGAGATAGTTATTAAAACTGTTTAAAGGTTGTCAAACGTTGTTTCTCGTTGTATATCCTTTAATTCTAGAGTTAAATTGATAAATAACGTGTACGAATTTGTTTAACGCATTTGTTTTGGTTACTCGATGTCTCCGTTCTCGTGTAGCCTACATATTGCGTTTTTTTTTAATTTGCTTACCGGGCTAAAGGTTAGCATGCTTAAAATACGTAAGTCGTTTTGTTCATCAAATTTAAGTAGATAACTCATCAGTTGTTTGCATCAAAGCGACAATTTTTGAGATAGTTATTAAAACTGTTTAAAGGTTGTCTCGTTGTATATCCTTTAATTCTAGAGTTAAATTGATAAATAACGTGTACGAATTTGTTTAACGCATTTGTTTTGGTTACTCGACGTCTCCGTTCTCGTGTAGCCTACATATTGCGTTTTTTTTTTAATTTGCTTACCAGGCTAAAGGTTAGCATGTTTAAAATACGTAGGTCGTTTTGTTCATCAAATTTAAGTAGATAACTCATCAGTTGTTTGCATCAGAGCGATAATTTTTGAGATAGTTATTAAAACTGTTTAAAGGTTGTCAAAGGTGGTTCTCGTTGTATATCCTTTAATTCTAGAGTTAAATTGATAAATAACGTGTACGAATTTGTTTAACGCATTTGTTTTGGTTACTCGACGTCTCCGTTCTCGTGTAGCCTACATATTGCGTTTTTTTTTTTAATTTGCTTACCGGGCTAAAGGTTAGCATGTTTAAAATACGTAAGTCGTTTTGTTCAACAAATTTGAGTAGATAACTCAGCAGTTGTTTGCATCAGAGCGACAATTTTTGAGATAGTTATTAAAACTGTTTAAAGGTTGTCAAACGTTGTTTCTCGTTGTATTTGTTGTTTGTTTTGGTTACTCGACGTCTCCGTTCTCGTGTAGATTACATATTGCGTTTTTTTTTTAATTTGCTTACCGGGCTAAAGGTTAGCATGTTTAAAATACGTAAGTCGTTTTGTTCAACAAATCTGAGTAGATATCTCATCAGTTGTTTGCGTCAGAGCGGCAATTTTTGAGATAGTTATTAAAACTGTTTAAAGGTTGTCAAACGTCGTTTCTCGTTGTATATCCTTTAATTCTAGAGTTAAATTGATAAATAACGTGTACGAATTTGTGTAACGCATTTGTTTTGGTTACTCGACGTCTCCGTTCTCGTGTAGCCTACATATTGCGTTTTTTTTTTAATTTGCTTACCGGGCTAAAGGTTAGCATGTTTAAAATACGTAAGTGGTTTTGTTCATCAAATTTAAGTAGATAACTCATCAGTTGTTTGCATCAGAGCGACAATTTTTGAGATAGTTATTAAAACTGTTTAAAGGTTGTCAAACGTTGTTTCTCGTTGTATATCCTTTAACTCTAGAGTTAAATTGATAAATAATGTGTACGAATTTGTTTAACGCATTTGTTTTGGTTACTCGACGTCTCCGTTCTCGTGTAGCCTACATATTGCGTTTTTTTTTTAATTTGCTTACCGGGCTAAAGGTTAGCATGTTTAAAATACGTAAGTCGTTTTGTTCATCAAATTTAAGTAGATAACTCATCAGTTGTTTGCATCAGAGCGACAATTTTTGAGATAGTTATTAAGACTGTTTAAAGGTTGTCAAACGTTGTTTCTCGTTGTATATCCTTTAATTCTAGAGTTAAATTGATAAATAACGTGTACGAATTTGTTTAACGCATTTGTTTTGGTTACTCGACGTCTCCGTTCTCGTGTAGCCTACATATTGCGTTTTTTCTTTTTAAATTGCCTACCGGGCTAAAGGTTAGCATGTTTAAAATACGTAAGTCGTTTTGTTCATCAAATTTAAGTAGATAACTCATCAGTTGTTTGCATCAGAGCGATAATTTTTGAGATAGTTATTAAAACTGTTTAAAGGTTGTCAAACGTTGTTTCTCGTTGTATATCCTTTAATTCTAGAGTTAAATTGATAAATAACGTGTACGAATTTGTTTAACGCATTTGTTTTGGTTACTCGACGTCTCCGTTCTCGTGTAGCCTACATATTGCGTTTTTTTTTTAATTTGCTTACCGGGCTAAAGGTTAGCATGCTTAAAATACGTAAGTCGTTTTGTTCAACAGATTTAAGTAGATAACTCATCAGTTGTTTGCATCAGAGCGACAATTTTTGAGATAGTTATTAAAACTGTTTAAAGGTTGTCAAACGTTGTTTCTCGTTGTATATCCTTTAATTCTAGAGTTAAATTGATAAATAACGTGTACGAATTTGTTTAACGCATTTGTTTTGGTTACTCGACGTCTGCGTTCTCGTGTAGCCTACATATTGCGTTTTTTTTTTAATTTGCTTACCGGGCTAAAGGTTAGCATGTTTAAAATACGTAAGTCGTTTTGTTCAACAAATTTAAGTAGATAACTCATCAGTTGTTTGCATCAGAGCGACAATTTTTGAGATAGTTATTAAAACTGTTTAAAGGTTGTTAAACGTTGTTTCTTGTTGTATATCCTTTAATTCTAGAGTTAAATTGATAAATAACGTGTACGAATTTGTCTAACGCATTTGTTTTGGTTACTCGACGTCTCCGTTCTCGTGTAGCCTACATATTGCGTTTTTTTTTAATTTGCTTACCGGGCTAAAGGTTAGCATGCTTAAAATACGCAAGTCGTTTTGTTCAACAAATTTAAGTAGATAAACTCATCAGTTGTGTGCATCAGAGCGACAATTTTTGAGATAGTTATTAAAACTGTTTAAAGGTTGTCAAACGTTGTTTCTCGTTGTATATCCTTTAATTCTAGAGTTAAATTGATAAATAACGTGTACGAATTTGTTTAACTCATTTGTTTTGGTTACTCGACGTCTCCGTTCTCGTGTAGCCTACATATTGCGTTTTTTTTTTAATTTGCTTACCGGGCTAAAGGTTAGCATGCTTAAAATACGTAAGTCGTTTTGTTCAACAAATTTAAGTAGATAACTCATCAGTTGTTTGCATCAGAGCGAAAATTTTTGAGATAGTTATTAAAACTGTTTAAAGGTTGTCAAACGTTGTT